>NC_052329.1:1806445-1882173 GCF_016432855.1 Salvelinus namaycush
CTTTCTGTCTGGTCAGGTATATAGAGGTCGGTCTTTCTGTCCGGTCAGATATATAGAGGTCTGTCTGGTCAGATATATAGAGGTCTGTCTGGTCAGATATATAGAGGTCTGTCTTTCTTTCTGGTCAGGTATATAGAGGTCTGTCTGGTCAGATATATAGAGGTCGGTCTTTCTGTCTGGTCAGATATATAGAGGTCTGTCTGGTCAGATATATAGAGGTCTGTCTGGTCAGATATATAGAGGTCTGTCTGGCCAGATGTATAGAGGTCTGTCTGGTCAGATGTATAGAGGTCTCTCTGGCCAGATGTATAGAGGTCTGTCTGGTCAGATATATAGAGGTCGGTCTGGTCAGATATATAGAGGTCTGTCTGGTCAGGTATATAGAGGTCTGTCTTGTCAGGTATATAGAGGTATGTCTGGTCAGGTATATAGAGGTCTGTCTGGTCAGATATATACAGGTCTGCCTGGTCAGGTATATAGAGGTCGGTCTATCTGTCTGGTCAGATATATAGAGATCTGCCTGGTCAGGTATATAGAGGTCTGTCTTGTCAGGTATATAGAGGTCTGTCTGGTCAGATATATAGAGGTCTGTCTGGTCAGGTATTTAGAGGTCTGTCTGGTCAGATATATAGAGGTCTGTCTGGTCAGATATATAGAGGTCTGTCTGGTCAGGTATATAGAGGTCGGTCTTTCTGTCTGGTCAGATTTATAGAGGTCTGTCTGGTCAGGTATATAGAGGTCTGTCTGGTCAGGTATATAGAGGTTGTCTGGTCAGATATATAGAGGTCTGTCTGGTCAGTTATATAGAGGTCTGTCTGGTCAGGTATATAGAGGTCTGTCTGGTCAGATATATAGAGGTCTGCCTGGTCAGATATATAGAGGTCTGTCTGGTCAGATATATAGAGGTCTGTCTTTCTGTCTGGTCAGGTATGTAGAGGTCTGTCTGGTCCGATATATATATAGAGGTCTGTCTGGTCAGATATATAGAGGTCTGTCTGGTCAGATATATAGAGGTCTGTCTGGTCAGGTATATAGAGGTCTGTCTGGTCAGATATATAGAGGTCTGTCTGGTCAGATATATAGAGGTCGGTCTTTCTGTCTGGTCAGATATATAGAGGTCTGTCTGGTCAGATATATAGAGGTCTGTCTTTCTGTCTGGTCAGGTATATAGAGGTCTGTCTGGTCCGATAGATATATAGAGGTCTGTCTTTCTGTCTGGTCAGGTATATAGAGGTTGTCTGGTCAGATATATAGAGGTCTGTCTGGTCAGATATATAGAGGTCTGTCTGGTCAGATATATAGAGGTCTGTCTGGTCAGGTATATAGAGGTCTGTCTGGTCAGATATATAGCGGTCTGTCTGGTCAGGTATTTAGAGGTCTGTCTGGTCAGATATATAGAGGTCTGTCTGATCAGGTATATAGAGGTTGTCTGGTCAGGTATATGGAGGTCTGTCTGGTCAGATATATAGAGGTCTGTCTGGTCAGATATATAGAGGTCTGTCTGGTCAGATATATAGAGGTCTGTCTGGTCAGGTTTATAGAGGTCTGTCTGGTCAGATATATAGAGGTCTGTCTGGTCAGGTTTATAGAGGTCTGTCTGGTCAGATATATAGGGGTCTGTCTGGTCAGGTATTTAGAGGTCTGTCTTTCTGTCTGGTCAGGTATATAGAGGTCTGTCTGGTCCGATAGATATATAGAGGTCGGTCTATCTGTCTGGTCAGGTATATAGAGGTCTGTCTGGTCAGATATATAGAGGTCTGTCTGGTCAGGTTTATAGAGGTCTGTCTGGTCAGATATATAGAGGTCTGTCTGGTCAGATATATAGAGGTCTGTCTGGTCAGGTTTATAGAGGTCTGTCTGGTCAGATATATAGGGGTCTGTCTGGTCAGGTATTTAGAGGTCTGTCTGGTCAGATATATAGAGGTCTGTCTGGTCAGGTATATAGAGGTCTGTCTGGTCAGGTATATAGAGGTTGTCTGGTCAGGTATATGGAGGTCTGTCTGGTCAGATATATAGAGGTCTGTCTGGTCAGATATATAGAGGTCTGTCTGGTCAGATATATAGAGGTCTGTCTGGTCAGGTTTATAGAGGTCTGTCTGGTCAGATATATAGAGATCTGTCTGGTCAGATATATAGAGGTCTGTCTGGTCAGGTATATAGAGGTCTGTCTTTCAGTCTGGTCAGATATATAGAGGTCTGTCTGGTCAGATATATAGAGGTCTGTCTGTTCAGATATATAGAGGTCTGTCTTTCTGTCTGGTCAGATATATAGAGGTCTGTCTGGTCAGATATATAGAGGTCTGTCTGGTCAGATATATAGAGGTCTGTCTTTCTGTCTGGTCAGATATATAGAGGTCTGTCTGGTCAGATATATAGAGGTCTGTCTGGTCAGATATATAGAGGTCTGTCTGGTCAGATATATAGAGGTCTGTCTGGTCAGATATATAGAGGTCTGTCTGGTCAGATATATAGAGGTCTGTCTGGTCAGATATATAGAGGTTTGTCTTGTCAGATATATAGAGATCTGTCTGGTCAGGTATATAGAGGTCTGTCTTTCAGTCTGGTCAGATATAGAGGTCTGTCTGGTCAGATATATAGAGGTCTGTCTGGTCAGATATATAGAGGTCTATCTGGTCATGTATATAGAGGTCTGTCTGGTCAGGTATATAGAGGTCTATCTGGTCAGATATATAGAGGTCTGTCTGGTCAGATATATAGAGGTCTGTCTGGTCAGGTATATAGAGGTCTATCTGGTCAGATATATAGAGGTCTGTCTGGTCAGATATATAGAGGTCTGTCTGGTCAAGTATAAAGAGGTTGTCTGGTCAGGTATATAGAGGTCAGTCTGGTCAGATATATAGAGGTCTGTCTGGTCAGGTATATAGAGGCCGGTCTTTCTGTCTGGTCAGGTATATAGATGTATGTCTGGTCAGGTATATAGAAGTTGCCTGGTCAGGTATATAGAGGTATGTCTGGTCAGATATAGAGGTCTGTCTGGTCAGGTATATAGAGGTCTGTCTTTCTGTCTGGTCAGGTATATAGAGGTCTGTCTGGTCAGATATATAGAGGTCTGTCTGGTCAGCTTTATATAGAGGTCTATCTGGTCAGGTATATAGAGGTCTGTCTGGTCAGATATATAGAGGTCTGTCTGGTCAGGTATATAGAGGTCTGTCTGGTCAGATATATAGAGGTCTGTCTGGTCAGGTATATAGAGGTCTGTCTGGTAAGGTATATAGAGGTCTGTCTGGTCAGATATATAGAGGTCTGTCTGGTCAGATATATAGAGGTCTGTCTGGTCAGGTATATAGAGGTCTGTCTGGTCAGATATATAGAGGTCTGTCTGGTCAGGTATATAGAGGTCTGTCTGGTCAGGTATATAGAGGTTGTCTGGTCAGGTATATAGAGGTCTGTCTGGTCAGATATATAGAGGTCTGTCTGGTCAGATATATAGAGGTCTGTCTTTCTGTCTGGTCAGGTATATAGAGGTCTGTCTGGTCAGGTATATAGAGGTCTGTCTGGTCAGGTATATAGAGGTATGTCTGGTCAGGTATATAGAGGTTGCCTGGTCAGGTTTATAGAGGTATTTCTGGTCAGATATAGAGGTCTGTCTGGTCAGGTATATAGAGGTCTGTCTGGTCAGATATATAGATGTCTGCCTGGTCAGGTATTTCGAGGTCTGTCTGGTCAGGTATATAGAGGTTTGTCTTGTCAGATATATATAGGTCTGTCTAGTCAGATATATAGAGGTCTGCCTGGTCGGATATATAGAGGTCTATCTTTCTGTCTGGTCAGATATATAGAGGTCTATCTGGTCATGTATATAGAGTTCTGTCTGGTCAGATATATGGAGGTCTGTCTGGTCAGATATATAGAGGTATGTCTGGTCAGATATAGAGGTCTGTCTGGTCAGGTATATAGAGGTCTGTCTTTCTGTCTGGTCAGGTATATAGAGGTCTATCTGGTCAGATATATAGAGGTCTGTCTGGTCAGGTATATAGAGGTCTGTCTGGTCAGGTATATAGAGGTCTGTCTGGTCAAGTATACAGAGGTTGTCTGGTCAGGTATATAGAGGTCTGTCTTGTCAGATATATAGAGGTCTGTCTGGTCAAGTATACAGAGGTTGTCTGGTCAGGTTTATAGAGGTATGTCTGTACAGGTATATAGAGGTTGCCTGGTCAGGTATATAGAGGTTGCCTGGTCAGATATATAGAGGTATGTCTGGTCAGATATAGAGGTCTGTCTGGTCAGGTATATAGAGGTCTGTCTTTCTGTCTGGTCAGGTATATAGAGGTCTGTCTGGTCAGATATATAGAGGTCTGTCTGGTCAGATATATAGAGGTCTGTCTGGTCAGATATATAGAGGTCTGTCTTTCTGTCTGGTCAGGTATATAGAGGTCTGTCTGGTCAGATATATAGAGGTCTGTCTGGTCAGATATATAGAGGTCTGTCTGGTCAGATATATAGAGGTCTGTCTGGTCAGATATATAGAGGTCTGTCTTTCTGTCTGGTCAGGTATATAGAGGTCTGTCTGGTCAGGTATATAGAGGTCTGTCTGGTCAGGTATATAGAGGTCTGTCTGGTCAGATATATAGAGGTCTGTCTGGTCAGATATATAGAGGTCTGTCTGGTCAGATATATAGAGGTCTGTCTGGTCAGGTATATAGAGGTCTGTCTGGTCAGGTATATAGAGGTTGTCTGGTCAGATATATAGAGGTATGTCTGGTCAGATATATAGAGGTCTGTCTGGTCAGGTATATAGAGGTCTGTCTTTCTGTCTGGTCAGGTATATAGAGGTCTGTCTGGTCAGATATATAGAGGTCTGTCTGGTCAGATATATAGAGGTCTGTCTGGTCAGATATATAGAGGTCTGTCTTTCTGTCTGGTCAGGTATATAGAGGTCTGTCTGGTCAGATATATAGAGGTCTGTCTGGTCAGATATATAGAGGTCTGTCTGGTCAGATATATAGAGGTCTGTCTGGTCAGATATATAGAGGTCGGTCTTTCTGTCTGGTCAGATATATATAGGTCTGTCTGGTCAGATATATAGAGGTCTGCCTGGTCAGGTATATAGAGGTCTGTCTGGTGAGATATATAGAGGTCTGTCTGGTCAGATATATAGATGTCTGCCTGGTCAGGTATTTCGAGGTCTATCTGGTCAGGTATATAGAGGTTTGTCTTGTCAGATATATATAGGTCTGTCTGGTCAGATATATATAGGTCTGCCTGGTCAGGTATATAGAGGTCTGTCTGGTGAGATATATAGAGGTCTGCCTGGTCGGATATATAGAGGTCTGTCTGGTCAGATATATAGAGGTCTGTCTGTTCAGATATATAGAGGTCTGTCTTTCTGTCTGGTCAGAAGTCTGGAATAACAATGACAATGTTGTAACTAAACTGTTAATGTATCAAACTCCTTATTAAATATACTTCCTTACATTTAACATCTCTATATTTGTGAAAGTGGCATATTTTTACAGACATGAATAAAGACTCACAGAAGTGTAGATGTACTGTACAAACAAGAAACCTGTGTGTGTGTGTGTGTGTGTGTGTGTGTGTGTGTGTGTGTGTGTGTGTGTGTGTGTGTGTGTGTGTGTGTGTGTGTGTGTGTGTGACAGAGAGAAACAAAAGCACTGCCTCCTCTATTCCAGCACCATTTCAACTTAAACATATAAACGTCATCAAATCAACAAGGCTATTAGTCTAATACACTGAAAACAAACTTAAAAATACCCAAAACAATTTAGTCCATTCATTGTTGCTAAATGTCATGTGGCAGTCCACGGTGGGGATTTCTCTGTGTGCGTGTGTCCAGTGTTTCACAGTTTACACTCACAGCAGAGTTTATGTCTGAGTTAACCAAATACAGATGTCCTCTCTGCCCAATGATCTCAAAGTCTGCCTGTTTCCACCCCCTGCTCCGATTGGTTGAGGAGAAATCTGAGAATTTGAGGAGAAAATACGCCCCTCTCCCACTACTTAGGATCCCCAAATCTGTAACAATGGCTTCAGCTCATGACAGAGCAGTACTTCAGGCTATCTTCAACCCCACCAGCCCGTCAGGAGACGTCCCTGGATTAAACCAAGAGGAGGAATTGACAGATGATGGTAAAGACCTTTTATTCCAATGGATTGACCCATTGTTTATCCATGTGCTTATCATGTGTGTTGGTGTTTTTCTATTTGAAATTTTTCAGTTATTTTACCTGGTAAATTGACTGAGAACACGTTCTCATTTACAGCAACGACCTGGGGAATAGTTACAGGGGAGAGGAGGGGGATGAATGAGCCAATTGTAAACTAGGGATTATTAGGTGACCGTGATAGTTTAAGGGCCAGATTGGGAATTTAGCCAGGACACCGGGGTTAACACCCCTACTCTTACGACAAGTGCCATGGGATCTTTAATGACCTCAGAGAGTCAGGCCACCTGTTTAATGTCCCATCCGAAAGATGGCACCCTACACAGGGAAGTGTCCCCAATCACTGCCCTGGGGTATTGGGATATTTTTTAGACCAGAGGAAAGAGTGCCTCCTACTGGCCCTTGTGTGTGTTACTAGTTATCATGTGTGTTACTAGTTATCATGTGTGTTGGTAGTTATCATGTGTGTTAGTAGTTATCGTGTGTTACTAGTTATCATGTGTGTTAGTAGTTATGTGTGTTGGTGGATGTCTTGTGTGTTGGTGGTTGTTGTGTGTGTTGGTGGCTGTTGTGTGTGTTGGTGGCTGTTGTGTGTGTTGGTGGCTGTTGTGTGTGTGGGTGGTTGTTGTGTGTGTTGATGGCTGTTGTGTGTGTTGGTGGCTGTTGTGTGTGTTGGTGGCTGTTGTGTGTGTGGGTGGTTGTTGTGTGTGTTGATGGCTGTTGTGTGTGTTGGTGGCTGTTGTGTGTGTTGGTGGCTGTTGTGTGTGTGGGTAATTGTCGTGTGTTGGTAATTGTCGTGTGTTGGTGGTTGTCGTGTGTTGGTAATTGCGTGTGTTGGTGGTTGTCGTGTGTTGGTGGTTGTCGTGTGTGTTGGCGGTTGTAGTGTGTGTTGGTGGTTGTCGTGTGTTGGTGGTTGTCGTGTGTGTTGGCGGTTGTCGTGTGTGTTGGTGGTTGTCGTGTGTGTTGGTGGTTGTCGTGTGTGTTGGTGGTTGTCGTGTGTGTTGGTGGTTGTCGTGTGTGTTGGCGGTTGTAGTGTGTGTTGGCGGTTGTAGTGTGTGTTGGCGGTTGTAGTGTGTGTTGGTGGTTGTCGTGTGTTGGCGGTTGTAGTGTGTGTTGGCGGTTGTAGTGTGTGTTGGCGGTTGTAGTGTGTGTTGGCGGTTGTAGTGTGTGTTGGTGGTTGTCGTGTGTGTTGGTGGTTGTCGTGTGTGTTGGTGGTTGTCGTGTGTGTTGGTGGTTGTCGTGTGTGTTGGTGGTTGTAGTGTGTGTTGGTGGTTGTAGTGTGTGTTGGTGGTTGTCGTGTGTGTTGGCGGTTGTCGTGTGTGTTGGTGGTTGTAGTGTGTGTTGGGGGTTGTAGTGTGTGTTGGCGGTTGTAGTGTGTGTTGGTGGTTGTCGTGTGTGTTGGTGGTTGTCGTGTGTGTTGGTGGTTGTCATGTGTGTTGGTGGTTGTAGTGTGTTGGCGGATGTCGTGTGTGTTTGGTGGTTGTCGTGTGTGTTTGGCGGTTGTAGTGTGTTGGCGGATGTCGTGTGTGTTGGTGGTTGTAGTGTGTGTTTGGTGGTTGTTGTAGTGTGTTGGCGGATGTCGTGTGTGTTTGGTGGTTGTAGTGTGTTGGCGGATGTCGTGTGTGTTTGGTGGTTGTCGTGTGTTGGTGGTTGTCGTGTGTTGGTGGCTGTAGTGTGTTGGTGGTTGTCGTGTGTGTTGGTGGTTGTCGTGTGTTGGTGGTTGTCGTGTGTTGGTGGTTGTCATGTGTGTTGGTGGTTGTCGTGTGTGTTGGTGGTTGTCGTGTGTTGGTGGTTGTCGTGTGTTGGTGGTTGTCATGTGTGTTGGTGTGATGTGCTGTTTCATGTTCATAATTTTGTAACATATGTGGTTTATTCTGACTCCAGAGCATTTATATTCCTCTTAAAGTCATTTCAAAACGGGATTATTCCTGTGCGTATGAATGTCTAGTGACACCCCTGTTATTGTTGTTCAGTCTTCTATACCATAACACCTGTCAATCCATCTGAACACTGTTTATCTGTCTCCACCAGACAGTGGCTTTGAGGTGGGGCTGCTTCAGCAGGTCAAAGACCTGGAGATGGAGGGGGTCACAGCAGCAGAGGCTGGGGATCTACCCACAGCCCTGGAACGGTTCAGCCAGGCCATAGACACACTGCCGCAGAGAGCCTCTGGTTACAACAACAGGGCCCAGACCAGACGACTCCAGGAGGACACAGAAGGTAAATCTACACCACTACACCAAAGTAGGCTGCTGAGGCCACCTGTACAGTGGCTTGCAAAAGTATTCTCCCCTTGGCATTTTTTCTATGTTTTCTTACAACCTGGAATTAAATTGATTTTTGGGGGGTTTGTATCATTTGATTTACACAACATGCCTAACACTTTGAAAATGCAAAATATTTTTTCTTGTGAAACAAACAGGAAATCAGACAAAAAACAGAAAACTTGAGCTTGAAAAACTATTCACCCCCCCAAAGTCAATACTTCGTAGAGCCAACTTTTGCAGCAATTACAACTGCAATTATTTTGGGATATGTCTCTATAAGCTTGACACATCTGGCCACTGGGATTTTTGCCCATTCTTCAAGGCAAAACTGCTCCAGCTCCTTCAAGTTGGATGGGTTCCGCTGATGTACAGCAATCTTTAAGTCATACCACAGATTCTCAATTGGATTGAGGTCTGGGATTTGACTAGGCCATTCCAAGACATGTAAATGTTTCCCCTTAAACCACTTGAGTGTTGCTTTAGCAGTATGTTTAGGGTCATTGTCCTGCTGGAAGGTGAACCTCCGTCCCAGTCTCAAATCTCTTGAAGACTGAAACAGGTTTCCCTCAAGAATTTCCCTGTATTTAGCACCATCCATCATTCCTTCAATTCTGACAAGTTTCCCAGTGCATGCCGATGAAAGATATCCCCACAGCATGATGATGCCACCACCATGCTTCACTGTGTGGATGGTGTTCCTGGGGTGATGAGAGGTGTTAGGTTGCGCCAGACAGCATTTTCCTTGATGGCCCCAAAAAAGTATTTTAGTCTCATCTGACCAGAGTACCTTCTTCCATTTAAACATTTTTTTTTTTTTTTTTTTTTATTATTTTACCTTTATTAAACTAGGCAAGTCAGTTAAGACAAATTCTTATTTTCAATGACGGCCTAGGAACAGTAGGTTTACTGTCTTGTTCGTATGTTTGGGTAGTCTCCCACATACCTTTTGGGGAACACCAAACATGTTTTCTTCTGGCCACTCTTCCGTAAAGCCCAGCTCTGTGGAGTGTATGGCTTAAAGTGGTCCTATGGACAGATACTCCAATCTACGCTGTGGAGCTTTGCAGCTCCTTCAGGGCTATCTTTGGTCTCTTTTTTGCCTCTCTGATTAATGCCCTCCTTGCCTGGTCCATGAGTTTTGGTGGGTTATTGTGGTGCCCTATTGTGGTGCCCTCCCTCTCTTGGCAGGTTTGTTGTGGTGCCATATTCTTTAAATGTTTTATTAATGGATTTAATGGTGCTCTGTGGGATGTTCAAAGTTTCTGATATTTTTCTATAACCCAACCCTGATCTGTACTTCTCCACAACTTTGTCCCTGACCTGTTTGGAGAGCTCCTTGGTCTTCATGGTGCCGCTTGCTTGGTGGTGCCACTTGTTTAGTGGTGTTGCAGACTCTGTTCTGAAAGACTGGGGTCTTTCAGAACAGGTGTATATATACTGAGATCATGTGACATCATGTGACACGTAGATTGCACACAGGTGGACTTTATTTAACTAATAATGTGACTTCTGAAGGTAATTGGTTGCACCAGATCTTATTTAGGGGCTTCAAGGGGTGAATGCATATGCATGCACCACTTTACGTTTAAAAAATAAAAATTTAACACATTTTTTTTTTCATTTCACTTCACCAATTTGGAATATTTTGTGTATGTCCATTACATGAAATCCAAATAAAAATGGGAAATAAAAATCTATTTATATTACAGGTTGTAATGCAACCAAATAGGAAAAACGCCAAGGGGGTGAATACTTTAGCAAGGCATTGTATACTGCAGAAGGGCCAGTCCCCATACTTTCATTTCACCCACTATGCAGTTTTGTGGTTTACAAGCTATATAATTATTATAAACTTATTACTTATTATAAGTTTATAATTTACAGTTCAGAACGTTATGAAACATGTCTCTGAAATCAACCACATGCGGTGACAGTGTTCCACCTAATATAAATGTTTGGGGATTTTTAGTGATGATATCAACCACATTTTCATCTTAAACCCACATGTCCTTGAAAGTAACCCTGTTAAAGTCTACATACAAAACGCTTGTTCTCGCCGTTTGCGTCATCTGTGGGTTCTGGAGCCCTAGAGGGCCTGGAGCTTATCTTTATCTGTGGGTTCTGGAGCCCTAGAGGGCCTGGAGCTTATCTTTATCTGTGGGTTCTGGAGCCCTAGAGGGCCTGGAGCTTATCTTTATCTGTGGGTTCTGGAGCCCTAGAGGGCCTGGAGCTTATCTTTATCTGTGGGTTCTGGAGCCCTAGAGGGCCTGGAGCTTATCTTTATCTGTGGGTTCTGGAGCCCTAGAGGGCCTGGAGCTTATCTTTATCTGTGGGTTCTGTGTTCCTCCAGGAGCCCTAGAGGACCTGGAGCGTGCCATCGCTCTGAGTGGGGGTGTAGGGCGTACAGCGTGTCAGGCTCTGGTCCAGAGAGGCCTGCTGCTGAGGCTGGCCTGCCAGGATGATAAGGCCCGGGAGGACTTCGAGAGGGCAGCCGTCCTGGGCAGTGAGTTCGCCCGGCAACAGGTAGTGCTTCTGAACCCGTACGCTGCCCTCTGCAACCGCATGCTGACGGAGGTCATCAACAAGCTACGCAACCCGGAGGTGTCAGAGACACAGTAGTCAAAAGACAAGGCTTACCACCCCAACACTGGCAAACCAAATACATTTGTATCACTTGTGCATGCATTGAATGTTGTCTTGAGAAATTAATTAATAAACGTTTACGTTTTATTGAAGGTGAAAGATTTTATTGAGTCATTCTGTGGAATTCAATCAATCAAATGTATTTATAAAGCCCTGTTTACGTTAGCAGATGTCACAAAGTGCTGTACAGAAACCCAGCCTAGAACCCAAAACTAGGAAAAACT
The DNA here is from genome assembly GCF_016432855.1 of Salvelinus namaycush. NCBI lineage: Eukaryota > Metazoa > Chordata > Actinopteri > Salmoniformes > Salmonidae > Salvelinus > Salvelinus namaycush. Next base: position 1,817,723 of record NC_052329.1, read on the forward strand.
CCCTAGAAAGAAACCTAGAGACATTAAGGCCAGATTGTTCTTCAAGATTTTCAATCGTTCATAGATGACCAGCAGGGTCAAATAATAATCACAGTGGTTGTAGAGGGTGCACCAGGTCAGTACCTCAGGAGTAAATGTCAGTTGGCTTTTCATAGCCGAGCAGAGGTCGACACAGCAGGTGCGGTGGAGAGAAAGAGAGAGTCAAAACCTGTTGAGTATGTTTGTTGCAGTAATAGTGACTGTTAGGCCCCTATGGTATTGTAGACTGACCTGTGGAGAGGTTTAAAATGCTTTCCAGATAGATAAATCATGTTTTCTCCAACTGGCCTGGCTGTGAAGGGAAAGGGAACGGAAAGTGCATGGCATTGTTATCCCTCATGTGATTACCATGTGGTCCACTAAGTGTCTGGAATGAAAGGGCAGATGCTTGGTTAATCCGTGGCTGGCTCTGTAGCTGGCTGCGTGGCTGGCTCCATGGCTGGCTCTGTGGCAGGCTCCGAGGCAGGCTCCATGGCAGGCTCCGTGGCAGGCTCCGCGGCTGGCTCCGTGGCTGGCTCCGAGGCAGGCTCCATGGCAGGCTCCATGGCAGGCTCTGTAGCTGGCTGCGTGGCAGGCTTTACGTAGACACATTTCTGAGAGCTCATGCACTTTATAAAAATATAAATATAAAACACATCACGACAAGAGACACCACAACACTACATAAAGAGAGACCTAAGACAACAACATGGCATGGCGGCAACACATGACAACACAGCATGGTAGCAAGACCAACATGACACCAACATGGTAGCAACACAACATGACAACAACATGGTAGCAACACAACATGACACCAACATGGTAGCAACACAACATGACAACAACATGGTAGCAACACAACATGACAACAACATGGTAGCAACACAACATGACAACAACATGGTAGCAACACAACATGACAACAACATGGTAGCAACACAACATGACAACAACATGGTAACAACACAACATGACAACAACATGGTAACAACACAACATGACAACAACATGGTAACAACACAACATGACAACAACATGGTAGCAACACAACATGACAACAACATGGTAGCAACACAACATGGTAGCAGCACAACATGACAACAACATGGTAGCAACACAACATGACAACAACATGGTAGCAACACAACATGACAACAACATGGTAGCAACACAACATGACAACAACATGGTAGCAACACAACATGACACCAACATGGTAGCAACACAACATGGTACAAACATTATTGGGCACCGACAAAAACAAAGGGAAAGAAGGTAGAGACAACAGTACACCACGCAAAGCGGGCACAACTGTCAGTAAGAGTGTCCATGATTGAGTCTTTGAATGAAGAGATGGAGATAAAACTGTGAAGTCTGAGTGTTTGTTGCAGCTCGTTCCAGTCGCTGGCTGCAGGGAACTGAAAAGAGGAGCGACCCAGGGATGTGTGTGCTTTGGAGACCAACAGAATGTGACTAAAGCATATCGGGGTGTATACAGAGGTATCAGACAACTTATAAACAGGCTTAATCTGATTTCAAATTCTTAAAGAATTTCTCAAAACAAAGTTGTTGCCTGTCAGTTTGTTTGGGCACTCTGCTACAAACTTGACTTCCATATTTAGCCACAGGGAGGCAACAGTGTACAACTTATCAGGGAAACCCAGTTGCCAGTACGTTAATGCCCTGGCATTTGCAGCCCAGTAATAATGTTTAAAGGTGGCTAGGGCTAAGCTGCCACTTTCCTTAAAACTTTTATTGCCTTGATTAATTCCTCTGTTGAGAAAATGTAGTTATCATCAAGATTTGGCAGGCTGATGGAATCAAAGAAGGCTGATGCATCAGCACTAGAAGCCAGGCTGATGGAATAATCAAAGAGGGATGATACATCAGAACTAGACGCCAGGCTGATGGAATCAAAGAAGGCTGATACACCAGAACTAGAAGCGAGGCTGATGGAATAAAGGAGGCTGATACATACGAACTAGAAGCCAGGCTGATAGAATCAAAGGAGGCGGATACATCAGAACTAGAAACCAGGCTGATGGAATCAAAAGAGGCTGATACATCAGAACTAGAAGCTGGGCTGATAGAATCAAAGGAGGTTGATACATCATAACTAGCATCCAGGCTGATGGAATCAAAGGAGGCTGATACATCAGAACTAGAAGCTGGGCTGATAGAATCAAAGGAGGTTGATACATCATAACTAGCATCCAGGCTGATGGAATCAAAGGAGGCTGATACATCAGAACTAGCATCCAGGCTGATGGAATCAAAGGAGGCTGATACATCAGAACTAGAAGCTGGGCTGATAGAATCAAAGGAGGTTGATACATCATAACTAGCATCCAGGCTGATGGAATCAAAGGAGGCTGATACATCAGAACTAGAAGCCAGGCTGATAGAATCAAAGGAGGCTGATGGAATCAAAGGAGGCTGATACATCAGAACTAGAAACCAGGTTGATGGAATCAAAGGAGGCTGATGGAATCAAAGGAGGCTGATACACCAGAACTGCTGAAACATCAGAACTAGAAGACAGGCTGATGGAATCAAAGGAGGATGATACATCAGAACTAGAAGACAGGCTGATGGAATGAAAGGAGGCTGATACATCATAACTAGCATCCAGGCTGATGGAATCAAAGGAGGCTGATACATCAGAACTAGAAGCTGGGCTGATAGAATCAAAGGAGGTTGATACATCATAACTAGCATCCAGGCTGATGGAATCAAAGGAGGCTGATACATCAGAACTAGATGCCAGGCTGATGGAATCAAAGGAGGCTGATACATCAGAACTAGAAGCTGGGCTGATAGAATCAAAGGAGGTTGATACATCATAACTAGCATCCAGGCTGATGGAATCAAAGGAGGCTGATACATCAGAACTAGAAGCCAGGCTGATAGAATCAAAGGAGGCTGATGGAATCAAAGGAGGCTGATACATCAGAACTAGAAACCAGGTTGATGGAATCAAAGGAGGCTGATGGAATCAAAGGAGGCTGATACACCAGAACTGCTGAAACATCAGAACTAGAAGACAGGCTGATGGAATGAAAGGAGGCTGATACATCAGAACTAGAAGACAGGCTGATAGAATAAAGGAGGCTGATACATACGAACTAGAAGCCAGGCTGATAGAATCAAAGGAGGCGGATACATCAGAACTAGAAACCAGGTTGATGGAATCAAAGGAGGCTGATGGAATCAAAGGAGGCTGATACACCAGAACTGCTGAAACATCAGAACTAGAAGACAGGCTGATGGAATGAAAGGAGGCTGATACATCAGAACTAGAAGACAGGCTGATAGAATAAAGGAGGCTGATACATACGAACTAGAAGCCAGGCTGATAGAATCAAAGGAGGCGGATACATCAGAACTAGAAACCAGGCTGATGGAATCAAAAGAGGCTGATACATCAGAACTAGAAGCTGGGCTGATAGAATCAAAGGAGGTTGATACATCATAACTAGCATCCAGGCTGATGGAATCAAAGGAGGCTGATACATCAGAACTAGAAGCTGGGCTGATAGAATCAAAGGAGGTTGATACATCATAACTAGCATCCAGGCTGATGGAATCAAAGGAGGCTGATACATCAGAACTAGCATCCAGGCTGATGGAATCAAAGGAGGCTGATACATCAGAACTAGAAGCTGGGCTGATAGAATCAAAGGAGGTTGATACATCATAACTAGCATCCAGGCTGATGGAATCAAAGGAGGCTGATACATCAGAACTAGAAGCCAGGCTGATAGAATCAAAGGAGGCTGATGGAATCAAAGGAGGCTGATACATCAGAACTAGAAACCAGGTTGATGGAATCAAAGGAGGCTGATGGAATCAAAGGAGGCTGATACACCAGAACTGCTGAAACATCAGAACTAGAAGACAGGCTGATGGAATCAAAGGAGGATGATACATCAGAACTAGAAGACAGGCTGATGGAATGAAAGGAGGCTGATACGTCATAACTAGCATCCAGGCTGATGGAATCAAAGGAGGCTGATACATCAGAACTAGAAGCTGGGCTGATAGAATCAAAGGAGGTTGATACATCATAACTAGCATCCAGGCTGATGGAATCAAAGGAGGCTGATACATCAGAACTAGATGCCAGGCTGATGGAATCAAAGGAGGCTGATACATCAGAACTAGAAGCTGGGCTGATAGAATCAAAGGAGGTTGATACATCATAACTAGCATCCAGGCTGATGGAATCAAAGGAGGCTGATACATCAGAACTAGAAGCCAGGCTGATAGAATCAAAGGAGGCTGATGGAATCAAAGGAGGCTGATACATCAGAACTAGAAACCAGGTTGATGGAATCAAAGGAGGCTGATGGAATCAAAGGAGGCTGATACATCAGAACTAGCATCCAGGCTGATGGAATCAAAGGAGGCTGATACATCAGAACTAGAAGCTGGGCTGATAGAATCAAAGGAGGTTGATACATCATAACTAGCATCCAGGCTGATGGAATCAAAGGAGGCTGATACATCAGAACTAGAAGCCAGGCTGATAGAATCAAAGGAGGCTGATGGAATCAAAGGAGGCTGATACATCAGAACTAGAAACCAGGTTGATGGAATCAAAGGAGGCTGATGGAATCAAAGGAGGCTGATACACCAGAACTGCTGAAACATCAGAACTAGAAGACAGGCTGATGGAATCAAAGGAGGATGATACATCAGAACTAGAAGACAGGCTGATGGAATGAAAGGAGGCTGATACATCATAACTAGCATCCAGGCTGATGGAATCAAAGGAGGCTGATACATCAGAACTAGAAGCTGGGCTGATAGAATCAAAGGAGGTTGATACATCATAACTAGCATCCAGGCTGATGGAATCAAAGGAGGCTGATACATCAGAACTAGATGCCAGGCTGATGGAATCAAAGGAGGCTGATACATCAGAACTAGAAGCTGGGCTGATAGAATCAAAGGAGGTTGATACATCATAACTAGCATCCAGGCTGATGGAATCAAAGGAGGCTGATACATCAGAACTAGAAGCCAGGCTGATAGAATCAAAGGAGGCTGATGGAATCAAAGGAGGCTGATACATCAGAACTAGAAACCAGGTTGATGGAATCAAAGGAGGCTGATGGAATCAAAGGAGGCTGATACACCAGAACTGCTGAAACATCAGAACTAGAAGACAGGCTGATGGAATGAAAGGAGGCTGATACATCAGAACTAGAAGACAGGCTGATGGAATCAAAGGAGGCTGATACATCATAACTAGCATCCAGGCTGATGGAATCAAAGGAGGCTGATACATCAGAACTAGAAGCTGGGCTGATAGAATCAAAGGAGGTTGATACATCATAACTAGCATCCAGGCTGATGGAATCAAAGGAGGCTGATACATCAGAACTAGAAGCCAGGCTGATAGAATCAAAGGAGGCTGATGGAATCAAAGGAGGCTGATACATCAGAACTAGAAACCAGGTTGATGGAATCAAAGGAGGCTGATGGAATCAAAGGAGGCTGATACACCAGAACTGCTGAAACATCAGAACTAGAAGACAGGCTGATGGAATGAAAGGAGGCTGATACATCAGAACTAGAAGACAGGCTGATAGAATCAAAGGAGGCTGATACATCAGAACTAGAAGACAGGCTGATGGAATCAAAGGAGGCTGATGGAATCAAAGGAGGACTGCTCTCCCCACTGTTTCCCCAGAGAAACCTGTCCTCCCCACTGTATCCCCAGAGAAACTTGTCCACCCCACTGTTTCCCCAGAGAAACCTGTCCTCAAAACTGTTTCCCCAGAGAAACCTGTCCTCCCCACTGTTTCCCCAGAGAAACCTGTCCTCCCCACTGTTTCCCCAGAGAAACCTGTCCTCCCCACTGTATCCCCAGAGAAACCTGTCCTCCTACTGTTTCCCCAGAGAAACCTGTCATCCCCACTGTTTCCCCAGAGAAACCTGTCCTCCCCACTGTTTCCCCAGAGAAACCTGTCCTCCCCACTGTTTCCCCAGAGAAACCTGTCCTCCCACTGTTTCCCCAGAGAAACCTGTCATCCCCACTGGATCCCTAGAGAAACCTGCCATCCCCACTCTTTCCCCAGAGAAACCTGTCCTCCCACTGTTTCCCCAGAGAAACCTGTCCTCCCACTGTATCCCCAGAGAAACCTGCCATCCCCACTGTATCCCCAGAGAAACCTGCCATCCCCACTGTATCCCCAGAGAAACCTGTCCTCCCCACCGTTTCCCCAGAGAAACCTGCCTTCCCCACTGTTTCCCCAGAGAAACCTGTCCTCCCCACTGTATCCCCAGAGAAACCTGTCCTCCCACTGTTTCCCCAGAGAAACCTGTCATCCCCACTGTTTCCCCAGAGAAACCTGTCTTCCCACTGTTTCCCCAGAGAAACATGCCTTCCCCACTGTTTCCCCAGAGAAACCTGTCCTCCCCACTGTATCCCCAGAGAAACCTGTCCTCCCACTGTTTCCCCAGAGAAACCTGTCATCCCCACTGTTTCCCCAGAGAAACCTGTCCTCCCCACTGTTTCCCCAGAGAAACCTGTCCTCCCCACTGTTTCCCCAGAGAAACCTGTCCTCCCACTGTTTCCCCAGAGAAACCTGTCATCCCCACTGTATCCCTAGAGAAACCTGCCATCCCCACTCTTTCCCCAGAGAAACCTGTCCTCCCACTGTTTCCCCAGAGAAACCTGTCCTCCCACTGTATCCCCAGAGAAACCTGCCATCCCCACTGTATCCCCAGAGAAACCTGTCCTCCCCACCGTTTCCCCAGAGAAACCTGTCCTCCCTACTGTTTCCCCAGAGAAACCTGTCCTCCCACTGTTTCCCCAGAGAAACCTGTCTTCTCACTGTTTCCCCAGAGAAACATGCCTTCCCCACTGTTTCCCCAGAGAAACCTGTCCTCCCCACTGTATCCCCAGAGAAACCTGTCCTCCCACTGTTTCCCCAGAGAAACCTGTCATCCCCACTGTTTCCCCAGAGAAACCTGTCCTCCCCACTGTTTCCCCAGAGAAACCTGTCCTCCCCACTGTTTCCCCAGAGAAACCTGTCCTCCCACTGTTTCCCCAGAGAAACCTGTCATCCCCACTGTATCCCTAGAGAAACCTGCCATCCCCACTCTTTCCCCAGAGAAACCTGTCCTCCCACTGTTTCCCCAGAGAAACCTGTCCTCTCACTGTATCCCCAGAGAAACCTGCCATCCCCACTGTATCCCCAGAGAAACCTGTCCTCCCCACCGTTTCCCCAGAGAAACCTTTCCTCCCTACTGTTTCCCCAGAGAAACCTGTCCTCCCACTGTTTCCCCAGAGAAACCTGTCCACCCCACTGTTTCCCCAGAGAAACCTGTCCTCCCCACTGTTTCCCCAGAGAAACCTGTCCTCCCACTGTTTCCCCAGAGAAACCTGTCTTCCCACTGTTTCCCCAGAGAAACCTGCCTTCCCCACTGTTTCCCCAGAGAAACCTGTCTTCCCACTGTTTCCCCAGAGAAACCTGTCCTCCCCACTGTTTCCCCAGAGAAACCTGTCCTCCCACTGTTTCCCCAGAGAAACCTGTCTTCCCACTGTTTCCCCAGAGAAACCTGCCTTCCCCACTGTTTCCCCAGAGAAACCTGTCCTCCCCACTGTATCCCCAGAGAAACCTGTCCTCCCACTGTTTCCCCAGAGAAACCTGTCCTCCACTGTTTCCCCAGAGAAACCTGTCCTCCCACTGTTTCCCCAGAGAAACCTGTCCACCCCACTGTTTCCCCAGAGAAACCTGTCCTCCCACTGTTTCCCCAGAGAAACCTGTCATCCCCACTGTTTCCCCAGAGAAACCTGTCCTCCCCACTGTTTCCCCAGAGAAACCTGTCCTCCCCACTGTTTCCCCAGAGAAACCTGTCCTCCCACTGTTTCCCCAGAGAAACCTGTCATCCCCACTGTATCCCTAGAGAAACCTGCCATCCCCACTCTTTCCCCAGAGAAACCTGTCCTCCCCACTGTTTCCCCAGAGAAACCTGTCCTCCCACTGTATCCCCAGAGAAACCTGCCATCCCCACTGTATCCCCAGAGAAACCTGTCCTCCCCACCGTTTCCCCAGAGAAACCTGTCCTCCCTACTGTTTCCCCAGAGAAACCTGTCCTCCCCACTGTTTCCCCAGAGAAACCTGTCCACCCCACTGTTTCCCCAGAGAAACCTGTCCTCCCCACTGTTTCCCCAGAGAAACCTGTCCTCTCACTGTTTCCCCAGAGAAACCTGTCATCCCCACTGTTTCCCCAGAGAAACCTGCCATCCCCACTGTATCCCCAGAGAAACCTGTCCTCCCACTGTTTCCCCAGAGAAACCTGTCCTCCCACTGTTTCCCCAGAGAAACCTGTCCTCCCACTGTTTCCCCAGAGAAACCTGCCATCCCCACTGTTTCCCCAGAGAAACCTGTCCTCCCACTGTTTCCCCAGAGAAACCTGTCCTCCCCACTGTTTCCCCAGAGAAACCTGTCCTCCCCACTGTTTCCCCAGAGAAACCTGTCCTCCCCACTGTATCCCCAGAGAAACCTGTCCTCCCACTGTTTCCCCAGAGAAACCTGTCCTCCCCACTGTTTCCCCAGAGAAACCTGTCCTCCCCACTGTTTCCCCAGAGAAACCTGTCCTCCCACTGTTTCCCCAGAGAAACCTGTCTTCCCACTGTTTCCCCAGAGAAACCTGCCTTCCCCACTGTTTCCCCAGAGAAACCTGTCCTCCCCACTGTATCCCCAGAGAAACCTGTCCTCCCACTGTTTCCCCAGAGAAACCTGTCCTCCACTGTTTCCCCAGAGAAACCTGTCCTCCCACTGTTTCCCCAGAGAAACCTGTCCACCCCACTGTTTCCCCAGAGAAACCTGTCCTCCCACTGTTTCCCCAGAGAAACCTGTCATCCCCACTGTTTCCCCAGAGAAACCTGTCCTCCCCACTGTTTCCCCAGAGAAACCTGTCCTCCCCACTGTTTCCCCAGAGAAACCTGTCCTCCCACTGTTTCCCCAGAGAAACCTGTCATCCCCACTGTATCCCTAGAGAAACCTGCCATCCCCACTCTTTCCCCAGAGAAACCTGTCCTCCCCACTGTTTCCCCAGAGAAACCTGTCCTCCCACTGTATCCCCAGAGAAACCTGCCATCCCCACTGTATCCCCAGAGAAACCTGTCCTCCCCACCGTTTCCCCAGAGAAACCTGTCCTCCCTACTGTTTCCCCAGAGAAACCTGTCCTCCCACTGTTTCCCCAGAGAAACCTGTCCACCCCACTGTTTCCCCAGAGAAACCTGTCCTCCCCACTGTTTCCCCAGAGAAACCTGTCCTCCCACTGTTTCCCCAGAGAAACCTGTCATCCCCACTGTTTCCCCAGAGAAACCTGCCATCCCCACTGTATCCCCAGAGAAACCTGTCCTCCCACTGTTTCCCCAGAGAAACCTGTCCTCCCACTGTTTCCCCAGAGAAACCTGTCCTCCCCACTGTTTCCCCAGAGAAACCTGTCCTCCCACTGTTTCCCCAGAGAAACCTGTCCTCCCCACTGTTTCCCCAGAGAAACCTGTCCTCCCACTGTTTCCCCAGAGAAACCTGTCCTCCCACTGTTTCCCCAGAGAAACCTGTCCTCCCCACTGTTTCCCCAGAGAAACCTGTCCTCCCCACTGTTTCCCCAGAGAAACCTGTCCTCCCCACTGTTTCCCCAGAGAAACCTGTCCTCCCCACTGTTTCCCCAGAGAAACCTGTCCTCCCCACTGTTTCCCCAGAGAAACCTGTCCTCCCACTGTTTCCCCAGAGAAACCTGTCATTCCCACTGTATCCCTAGAGAAACCTGCCATCCCCACTCTTTCCCCAGAGAAACCTGTCCTCCCACTGTTTCCCCAGAGAAACCTGTCCTCTCACTGTATCCCCAGAGAAACCTGCCATCCCCACTGTATCCCCAGAGAAACCTGTCCTCCCCACCGTTTCCCCAGAGAAACCTTTCCTCCCTACTGTTTCCCCAGAGAAACCTGTCCTCCCACTGTTTCCCCAGAGAAACCTGTCCACCCCACTGTTTCCCCAGAGAAACCTGTCCTCCCACTGTTTCCCCAGAGAAACCTGTCCTCCCACTGTTTCCCCAGAGAAACCTGTCTTCCCACTGTTTCCCCAGAGAAACCTGCCTTCCCCACTGTTTCCCCAGAGAAACCTGTCTTCCCACTGTTTCCCCAGAGAAACCTGTCCTCCCCACTGTTTCCCCAGAGAAACCTGTCCTCCCACTGTTTCCCCAGAGAAACCTGTCTTCCCACTGTTTCCCCAGAGAAACCTGCCTTCCCCACTGTTTCCCCAGAGAAACCTGTCCTCCCCACTGTATCCAAAGAGAAACCTGTCCTCCCACTGTTTCCCCAGAGAAACCTGTCCTCCACTGTTTCCCCAGAGAAACCTGTCCTCCCACTGTTTCCCCAGAGAAACCTGTCCACCCCACTGTTTCCCCAGAGAAACCTGTCCTCCCACTGTTTCCCCAGAGAAACCTGTCATCCCCACTGTTTCCCCAGAGAAACCTGTCCTCCCCACTGTTTCCCCAGAGAAACCTGTCCTCCCCACTGTTTCCCCAGAGAAACCTGTCCTCCCACTGTTTCCCCAGAGAAACCTGTCATCCCCACTGTATCCCTAGAGAAACCTGCCATCCCCACTCTTTCCCCAGAGAAACCTGTCCTCCCCACTGTTTCCCCAGAGAAACCTGTCCTCCCACTGTATCCCCAGAGAAACCTGCCATCCCCACTGTATCCCCAGAGAAACCTGTCCTCCCCACCGTTTCCCCAGAGAAACCTGTCCTCCCTACTGTTTCCCCAGAGAAACCTGTCCTCCCACTGTTTCCCCAGAGAAACCTGTCCACCCCACTGTTTCCCCAGAGAAACCTGTCCTCCCCACTGTTTCCCCAGAGAAACCTGTCCTCTCACTGTTTCCCCAGAGAAACCTGTCATCCCCACTGTTTCCCCAGAGAAACCTGCCATCCCCACTGTATCCCCAGAGAAACCTGTCCTCCCACTGTTTCCCCAGAGAAACCTGTCCTCCCACTGTTTCCCCAGAGAAACCTGTCCTCCCACTGTTTCCCCAGAGAAACCTGCCATCCCCACTGTTTCCCCAGAGAAACCTGTCCTCCCACTGTTTCCCCAGAGAAACCTGTCCTCCCCACTGTTTCCCCAGAGAAACCTGTCCTCCCCACTGTTTCCCCAGAGAAACCTGTCCTCCCCACTGTATCCCCAGAGAAACCTGTCCTCCCACTGTTTCCCCAGAGAAACCTGTCCTCCCCACTGTTTCCCCAGAGAAACCTGTCCTCCCCACTGTTTCCCCAGAGAAACCTGTCCTCCCACTGTTTCCCCAGAGAAACCTGTCTTCCCACTGTTTCCCCAGAGAAACCTGCCTTCCCCACTGTTTCCCCAGAGAAACCTGCCTTCCCCACTGTTTCCCCAGAGAAACCTGTCCTCCCCACTGTATCCCCAGAGAAACCTGTCCTCCCACTGTTTCCCCAGAGAAACCTGTCCTCCCACTGTTTCCCCAGAGAAACCTGTCCACCCCACTGTTTCCCCAGAGAAACCTGTCCTCCCACTGTTTCCCCAGAGAAACCTGTCATCCCCACTGTTTCCCCAGAGAAACCTGTCCTCCCCACTGTTTCCCCAGAGAAACCTGTCCTCCCCACTGTTTCCCCAGAGAAACCTGTCCTCCCACTGTTTCCCCAGAGAAACCTGTCATCCCCACTGTATCCCTAGAGAAACCTGCCATCCCCACTCTTTCCCCAGAGAAACCTGTCCTCCCCACTGTTTCCCCAGAGAAACCTGTCCTCCCACTGTATCCCCAGAGAAACCTGCCATCCCCACTGTATCCCCAGAGAAACCTGTCCTCCCCACCGTTTCCCCAGAGAAACCTGTCCTCCCTACTGTTTCCCCAGAGAAACCTGTCCTCCCACTGTTTCCCCAGAGAAACCTGTCCACCCACTGTTTCCCCAGAGAAACCTGTCCTCCCCACTGTTTCCCCAGAGAAACCTGTCCTCCCACTGTTTCCCCAGAGAAACCTGTCATCCCCACTGTTTCCCCAGAGAAACCTGCCATCCCCACTGTATCCCCAGAGAAACCTGTCCTCCCACTGTTTCCCCAGAGAAACCTGTCCTCCCCACTGTTTCCCCAGAGAAACCTGCCTTCCCCACTGTTTCCCCAGAGAAACCTGTCCTCCCACTGTTTCCCCAGAGAAACCTGTCCTCCCCACTGTTTCCCCAGAGAAACCTGTCCTCCCCACTGTTTCCCCAGAGAAACCTGTCCTCCCCACTGTATCCCCAGAGAAACCTGTCCTCCCACTGTTTCCCCAGAGAAACCTGTCCTCCCCACTGTTTCCCCAGAGAAACCTGTCCTCCCCACTGTTTCCCCAGAGAAACCTGTCCTCCCCACTGTTTCCCCAGAGAAACCTGTCCTCCCCACTGTTTCCCCAGAGAAACCTGTCCTCCCACTGTTTCCCCAGAGAAACCTGTCCTCCCACTGTTTCCCCAGAGAAACCTGTCCACCCCACTGTTTCCCCAGAGAAACCTGTCCTCCCACTGTTTCCCCAGAGAAACCTGTCCTCCCACTGTTTCCCCAGAGAAACCTGTCCTCCCCCCACTGTTTCCCCAGAGAAACCTGTCCTCCCCACTGTTTCCCCAGAGAAACCTGTCCTCCCCACTGTTTCCCCAGAGAAACCTGTCCTCCCCACTGTTTCCCCAAATGAAGCACTGTTCTCCCCATATCACGTAAATGAGGACTGCCGGGCATAATGGCTAGCACAGACCCAATACTACACTAGCAAGCTAAGAATAGTCAGACTTAACTAACAGCCCTCTCCGCGATTGTTGGATAACAAATGAATACGTTACCGTTTATGAATAAACACTGTTTACTCAGTCAATATCCCAGACATTTGTGGCGAGGGATTTCACCCTTTCAGGGGGTTTTCTGTAGTTTTAAAACGTAGCTTGCAGCCTCTTCGGGCTTGGTGAAGACTCTTGTTATGCCATTGTGATGAACATGTAGCTTGGCTGGAAAACGCAGGCTGTATTTCACCTCCACCTCTCTCATGGTCTGCATCACATTGCTCCATCACATCCATGGTGTTGTCGGGGAAGGGGAAAACCTTTTGGCCTTTGTATTCCATAGCTCGTAGAATGAGCTCCTTATCCTGAAAGTGATGTACCCTTGCGATTATGGTGCGCGGCTTGACACCTGGTGAGGGCTTCACATGTAGAGAGCGGTGTGCACGGTCAATGATGAGGGGCTTTGGGAAGTTGTCGTCACCCAGGAGCTTGGGAATTAGCTTGGACACAAACTCTGTGCGTTTCTCTTGTTCTTCGTCCTCCAAAATCCCCACGGATTTGATGTTCAGCCTGCGACTCTTGCCTTCTAAATCGAGAACCTTGGCTTGGTGAGCTCATTCTTCTTTTTAAGCTGAGCACAGATGGTTTCCAGGCCTCCTATCAGGGTGTCTTGATCAAACATGGCCAATTGGCTGTGTCCATGCGGCCCTTCAGTTCGGCCTGTGCTGTCTTTAGAGACTCAAACTTTGTTTAGAGCTTATCAAAACAATTGTTGATAGTTTTGTATTACAGTCTCTTTCATTTCCGTGGCAGAATCTTGTTGCTGGGTATCTGGAGAGATGTTGTCATCAGTCCTCAAAATGGCACTAGCTGCAGCTTGTTGGGCCTGGGCCTTTGTCGACTTTGCAGTCTCTGTTCTGTTGGCTTCTATGGAGGAACATTGAATGTCGGAACTTCCAAAAGTCGGTTTAGCGTTGGACCAGAGCTAGCTAGCTAGGCGGTTAACAAGATTGTGTGCGCAGAGTGGTACCAGAATTAGCATTTCTTACCTCTTTGTAGTTTATTAATCTGATATAAAATGTGATAACTATAGTATCTCTAACTAGCATTGAGAAAATTCATCCATTCTTCTCTAGTTAAAAATCTTTCTCCCTAATTTCTGAAACATGCTTGTAACATCAGTAGGTTACAGTAGCCTAAGCTTCAAAGGAGACGGGCAGGTTGCCAACACACGCACACATACTGGCAAAGATTTTCAGCTGGCAGATAGAGACTTGAAAACATATCTGAGTGACAAAGTGGGCTTTGTTGTCTTTATTGTGGGATTGAACGTAACATAATGTTATTAACCGGTTCCCATACTTTCAAAATAAAGTTTATGTTCCGGACCACTATATATCACATTTGTTCATGGTTCTGAATCTGTTCCTCAGAAAAAGAAATCCCTTTCTTTTTTAAAGCTCTTTAGGGTTATTAGGGGATTGAAATAATTAAGAATTAGTTAAGAATTAGTTAATTATTCTATTAGTTAATTAAGAATTGATTAAGAGTTCATTAAGAATGAGTACATAGTTTATAAGGCTCTACATTAATTATCAACTGAGGTATTAGTAAGTGCATATAGTTACATTTACAACTGCACTCATTAACAATCAATAAATATACCATTTATGACACATATTGTCACGTTCCTGACCTGTTTTCTGTTAGTTTTTGTATGTGTTAGTTGGTCAGGACGTGAGTTTGGGTGGGCAGTCTATGTTTTCTGTTTCTATGTTGGTTTAAAGGGTGACCTAATATGGCTCTCAATTAGAGGCAGGTGTGTGTCGTTTCCTCTGATTGAGAGTCATATTAAGGTAGGTGTTTTCACACTGTTTGTTGTGGGTGGTTGTCTCCTGTGTCAGTGTTTGTATGTTACGCCACACGGGACTGTTCTCGGTTTGTTTGTACGTTCGGTCTTTTGTGTAGTCATTTTCCTGTTCGTGAGTTCTGCGTTGTATGTAAGTTCGCATGTCCAGGTTTGTCTACTCCGTTTTGTTGTTTTGTTAGGTTATAGTGAAGTTCGTGTTTTCGTCTTTTCTGTAAATAAATATGTCAACTTCAGAAGCTGCGTTTTGGTTCAATCCATGCTCCTCCTCTTCGGATGAAGAGGAGGAGGAGAACCGTTACACATATACAGTAAATATGTGTATAAATGGTGAGTCAAACCATTAATCAACCATTAACTTGGGGGGCAGGTAGCCTAGTTGTTAGAGCTTTGGACTAGTAACCGAAAGATTGCACGATCGAATCCCCGAGCTGACAAGGTAAAAATCTATCTTCTACCCCTGAACAAGGCAGTGTTCCTAGGCCGTCATTTGAAATAAGAATTTGTTCTTAACTGACTTGCCTAGATAAATAACAAAGACTTTATAAATAATCTTATGAGATGACAATAACTAATTCAGAACTGCTTTATAAGCACCCTAGTGGTACATTATTAATCATTTACAAATTGTTAACATACTATGATCAAAAACCGTATTCATTTTCCTATAAATCAAATAGTGTTTATAAATAATTTATAAATCATGTAATATAGTGTTTATAAATAATTATAAATCATTAAAATAGTGTTTATAAATAATTTATAAATAATGTAAAATAGGGTTTATGAATCATTTATAAATCATGCAAAATAGTGTTTATAAATGCATTAATTACTTTGTAGAGATTGCTTATTGACATTTACACATTTAGTAACAGTGATTAATTGTAAGTGAGCTCTTACAGAGTGTTTCTACACGGTTTATTAAGGGACCTTAGTCTTCTGCTCATTTTCCCAGAATACATCACACGTACACAGTTGAGAGGAGCACAGGGTCAAGCTGCAGTGCAATGCCTTGCTCCAAGGCCCATCAGTAGGGAATTGTTGTTAGGATTTAAAGCCAGCACCCCTCAGATCAATCGAGTGCTCGGCCCGGGATTCGGCTACAGGTCCATCTCCTTAGCTGCTGGGTTACCTACCGCCCACTCCTTATAATGTCATTGGTCTGCTAGAGGCAGATCACACTCCTGGAGCAGGTCCAGTAGGCCCTGGGGTCTCTCTCTGGTCCCCTCCATACTGGCTAGTTTTACAGGCTTACTGAGCTCCTCTCTCTGGTAGAAAGGGCAGACCTTCAGGTGCTCAGACATGGAGGGGACATCGTCAAAGCACCACCTGTCCACCTTGGAAAACAGACTGCTAAACTTCCATACCTTAGGAAACCAAAGCGACAGAGAGAAAGAGAGAGAGAGAGAGAGAACGTTTTTTATTACACAAAGTATTAGAGTGGGTCAAGGAGTTTTTCCTGACGATGTGATCTGACCAGGAACAACTCTAAACTCTATGACCCATCGAGACACATGGTCAGGAACAACTCGAAACCCATCGAGACACATGGTCAGGAACAACTCGAAACCCATCGAGACACGTAGTCAGGAACAACTCGAAACCCATCGAGACACATGGTCAGGAACAACTCGAAACCCATCGAGACACATGGTCAGGAACAACTCGAAACCCATCGAGACACGTAGTCAGGAACAACTCGAAACCCATCGAGACACATGGTCAGGAACAACTCGAAACCCATCGAGACACATGGTCAGGAACAACTCGAAACCCATCGAGACACATGGTCAGGAACAACTCGAAACCCATCGAGACACGTAGTCAGGAACAACTCGAAACCCATCGAGACACATGGTCAGGAACAACTCGAAACCCATCGAGACACATGGTCAGGAACAACTCGAAACCCATCGAGACACATGGTCAGGAACAACTCGAAACCCATCGAGACACATGGTCAGGAACAACTCGAAACCCATCGAGACACATGGTCAGGAACAACTCGAAACCCATCGAGACACATGGTCAGGAACAACTCGAAACCCATCGAGACACGTAGTCAGGAACAACTCGAAACCCATCGAGACACGTAGTCAGGAACAACTCGAAACCCATCGAGACACGTAGTCAGGAACAACTCGAAACCCATCGAGACACATGGTCAGGAACAACTCGAAACCCATCGAGACACATGGTCAGGAACAACTCGAAACCCATCGAGACACATGGTCAGGAACAACTCGAAACCCATCGAGACACATGGTCAGGAACAACTCGAAACCCATCGAGACACGTAGTCAGGAACAACTCGAAACCCATCGAGACACATGGTCAGGAACAACTCGAAACCCATCGAGACACATGGTCAGGAACAACTCGAAACCCATCGAGACACATGGTCAGGAACAACTCGAAACCCATCGAGACACGTAGTCAGGAACAACTCGAAACCCATCGAGACACATAGTCAGGAACAACTCGAAACCCATCGAGACACATGGTCAGGAACAACTCGAAACCCATCGAGACACGTAGTCAGGAACAACTCGAAACCCATCGAGACACGTAGTCAGGAACAACTCGAAACCCATCGAGACACATGGTCAGGAACAACTCGAAACCCATCGAGACACATGGTCAGGAACAACTCGAAACCCATCGAGACACATGGTCAGGAACAACTCGAAACCCATCGAGACACATGGTCAGGAACAACTCGAAACCCATCGAGACACATGGTCAGGAACAACTCGAAACCCATCGAGACACATGGTCAGGAACAACTCGAAACCCATCGAGACACATGGTCAGGAACAACTCGAAACCCATCGAGACACATGGTCAGGAACAACTCGAAACCCATCGAGACACATGGTCAGGAACAACTCGAAACCCATCGAGACACATGGTCAGGAACAACTCGAAACCCATCGAGACACATGGTCAGGAACAACTCGAAACCCATCGAGACACATGGTCAGGAACAACTCGAAACCCATCGAGACACATGGTCAGGAACAACTCGAAACCCATCGAGACACATGGTCAGGAACAACTCGAAACCCATCGAGACACATGGTCAGGAAAAACTCCTAGTAAAATATAATTGTAGTATACTAAGTTCTGATGGTACATCTTGATATGAAGCTCTATTTCATTGGTAACAAAATCCTGTTTATTCCGTATGCAGGTTTATACTGTTCCCATTGTTGATGTGTATGGATTTCCTGCCTAGCAACCTGTTGTCTGTATGTGCATCCCAGTTGGCATCCTATTCCCTACCAATAGTGTGCTACAGTTCTTGATCAAAACAAATGTACTACAAAGGGACAAGGGTACCATTTGAGCTGGAGCCAGTTATGAGATAACTGAGTCGTTAGTGTGGCAGAGCTGACTGGGAACAAGGGCTTGGTGGCATTCCAGACCACTGATATCATTGGCTCTTTGTCCCGAGGACACACAGACTAGCTCTCTCTCTCTCTGATTGGTTGGTGCCAAAACACTGGGATGGGTAATTCAACTCATAATCGTGTCTGAGAGGAATGCAGGGAGTAGTCAGGGGGCTCTTTACATTGCAACAGCTGTCATATGACTAGAATTCATCCCAAATGGCCTCCTATTCTCTAACATAGTGCACTACTTTTGACCAGGGCCCTATGGCACCCTATTCTCTACATAGTGCACTACTTTTGACCAGGGCCCTATGGCACCCTATTCTCTACATAGTGCACTACTTTTGACCAGGGCCCTATGGCACCCTATTCTCTAAATAGTGCACTACTTTTGACCAGGGCCCTATGGCACCCTATTCCCTAAATAGTGCACTACTTTTAACCAGGGCCTATGGCACCCTATTCTCTAAATAGTGCACTACTTTTAACCAGGGCCTATGGCACCCTATTCTCTAAATAGTGCACTACTTTTGACCAGGGCCTATGGCACCTTATTCCCTAAATAGTGCACTACTTTTGACCAGGGCCTATGGCACCTTATTCCCTAAATAGTGCACTACTTTTGACCAGGGCCCTATGGCACCCTATTCTCTACATAGTGCACTACTTTTGACCAGGGCCCTATGGCACCCTATTCTCTACATAGTGCACTACTTTTGACCAGGGACTATAGCTCTATATGGGGAATAGGGTTCCTGTTGGGACAAGACTGAGATTTAGCATGTATCCCAAGTGGCAACCTATTACCTTACATAGTCCAGTAGTTCAGGTTACAGGGAATAGGGCGCCGATTGGGAAGCAACCCTCAGACTAGGCTGGATCCATTTCTCTGTCCAGAAGAGATGTAGAGAATGTGGCTGTATGCCATTCATAGGTCTGGGCGGTCATATTAGGGTGACCTGGTAACTATGCTATCACACGGTGACTGACGGACCACCTGGCGGGTTCAGTAGACAGAGCTAAATCATATGACCGAACAACAACAGTATGTTTCAACCTTAGGCTTTGTTTAGAACCAGTGACATGTTTACAACCAAACACATGTTCATTCTACCTTTCACTTTCCAAGGAAAGTCGATGGCAGGACGAATAGGCCTACATCCACCAGTATTGGTCCTACCATAGACTTTAGGCTATAGGCCTGCCTACCTCTGGAGGGGATGGGTCTACATCCACCAGTATTGGTTCTACCATAGACTTTAGGCTATAGGCCTGCCTACCTCTGGAGGGGATGGGTCTACATCCACCAGTATTGGTCCTACCATAGACTTTAGGCTATAGGCCTGCCTACCTCTGGAGGGGATGGGTCTACATCCACCAGTATTGGTCCTACCATAGACTTTAGGCTATAGGCCTGCCTACCTCTGGAGGGGATGGGTCTACATCCACCAGTATTGGTCCTACCATAGACTTTAGGCTATAGGCCTGCCTACCTCTGGAAGGGATGGGACTACATCCACCAGTATTGGTCCTACCATAGACTTTAGGCTATAGGCCTGCCTACCTCTGGAGGGGATGGGTCTACATCCACCAGTATTGGTCCTACCATAGACTTTAGGCTATAGGCCTGCCTACCTCTGGAGGGGATGGGTCTACATCCACCAGTATTGGTCCTACCATAGACTTTAGGCTATAGGCCTGCCTACCTCTGGAGGGGATGGGTCTACATCCAACAGTATTGGTTCTACCATAGACTTTAGGCTATAGGCCTGCCTACCTCTGGAGGGGATGGGTCTACATCCACCAGTATTGGTCCTACCATAGACTTTAGGCTATAGGCCTGCCTACCTCTGGAGGGGATGGGTCTACATCCACCAGTATTGGTCCTACCATAGACTTTAGGCTATAGGCCTGCCTACCTCTGGAGGGGATGGGTCTACATCCACCAGTATTGGTTCTACCAAAGACTTTAGGCTATAGGCCTGCCTACCTCTGGAGGGGATGGGACTACATCCACCAGTATTGGTTCTACCATAGACTTTAGGCTATAGGCCTGCCTACCTCTGGAGGGGATGGGACTACATCCACCAGTATTGGTCCTACCATAGACTTTAGGCTATAGGCCTGCCTACCTCTGGAGGGGATGGGTCTACATCCACCAGTATTGGTTCTACCAAAGACTTTAGGCTATAGGCCTGCCTACCTCTGGAGGGGATGGGACTACATCCACCAGTATTGGTCTTACCATAGACTTTAGGCTATAGGCCTGCCTGCCTCTGGAGGGGATGGGTGGGGATAGAGATAGCAAAGTCTTTAGGTTGCTGTTGTGTATATATGTATGTATTTTAATTATTTATATATATATAGGACAGTCAGTGGCGGATTATATAGGTATAGGCGACATGGGTAGGTTGACCTCAGGTCTCCCCTCTGGAAGCCCGAGGTAGGGGGAGCGGGGGAATCTATCAAATAGTGCACCTTTAACTTTGTACAGTACTAACGCAATTAGTAAAATCAGTCACACTACGAAATGCTACCAAATAAACCACAATTCATTCATAATACTGTGAATATATAGTTTCACAGACATTTTGTTGTATTTTTTTCTGGTTTGTGCGAAATCGTTAAGAATAATATACAACCATTCTGCACACCACCAAGGTGAATTGGTTTAGTCTCGACTCTTGGTTGACAGTGTTGGGGATGGGTAATGTAGTCTTGACTCCTGGTTGACAGTGTTGGGGATGGGTAATGTAGTCTTGACTCTTGGTTGACAGTGTTGGGGGATGGGTAATGTAGTCTCGACTCTTGGTTGACAGTGTTGGGGGATGGGTAATGTAGTCTCGACTCTTGGTTGACAGTGTTGGAGGATGGGTAATGTAGTCTTGACTCTTGGTTGACAGTGTTGGGGGATGGGTAATGTTGTCTTGACTCCTGGTTGACAGTGTTGGGGGATGGGTAATGTAGTCTTGACTCCTGGTTGACAGTGTTGGGGGATGGGTAATGTAGTCTTGACTCCTGGTTGACAGTGTTGGGGGATGGGTAATGTAGTCTTGACTCCTGGTTGACAGTGTTGGGGGATGGGTAATGTAGTCTTGACTCTTGGTTGACAGTGTTGGGGGATGGGTAATGTAGTCTTGACTCCTGGTTGACAGTGTTGGGGGATGGGTAATGTAGTCTTGACTCTTGGTTGACAGTGTTGGGGGATGGGTAATGTAGTCTTGACTCCTGGTTGACAGTGTTGGGGGGATGGGTAATGTAGTCTTGACTCCTGGTTGACAGTGTTGGGGATGGGTAATGTAGTCTTGACTCCTGGTTGACAGTGTTGGGGGATGGGTAATGTAGTCTCGACTCTTGGTTGACAGTGTTGGAGGATGGGTAATGTAGTCTTGACTCCTGGTTGACAGTGTTGGGGGATGGGTAATGTAGTCTCGACTCTTGGTTGACAGTGTTGGAGGATGGGTAATGTAGTCTTGACTCTTGGTTGACAGTGTTGGGGGATGGGTAATGTTGTCTTGACTCCTGGTTGACAGTGTTGGGGGATGGGTAATGTAGTCTTGACTCCTGGTTGACAGTGTTGGGGGATGGGTAATGTAGTCTTGACTCCTGGTTGACAGTGTTGGGGGATGGGTAATGTAGTCTTGACTCGTGGTTGACAGTGTTGGGGGATGGGTAATGTAGTCTTGACTCCTGGTTGACAGTGTGGGGGGATGGGTAATGTAGTCTTGACTCCTGGTCGACGGTGTTTGGGGATGGGTAATGTAGTCTTGACTCCTGGTTGATGGTGTTGGGGGATGGGTAATGTAGTCTTGACTCCTGGTTGACAGTGTTGGGGGATGGGTAATGTAGTCTTGACTCTTGGTTGACAGTGTTTGGGGGGATGGGTAATGTTGTCTTGACTCCTGGTTGACAGTGTTGGGGGATGGGTAATGTAGTCTTGACTCTTGGTTGACAGTGTTGGGGGATGGGTAATGTAGTCTCGACTCTTGGTTGACAGTGTTGGGGGATGGGTAATGTAGTCTTGACTCTTGGTTGATAGTGTTGGGGGATGGGTAATGTAGTCTTGACTCTTGGTTGACAGTGTTGGGGGATGGGTAATGTAGTCTTGACTCTTGGTTGACAGTGTTGGGGGATGGGTCATGTAGTCTTGACTCCTGGTTGACAGTGTTGGGGGATGGGTAATGTAGTCTTGACTCTTGGTTGATAGTGTTGGGGGATGGGTAATGTAGTCTTGACTCTTGGTTGACAGTGTTGGGGGATGGGTAATGTAGTCTTGACTCCTGGTTGACAGTGTTGGGGGATGGGTAATGTAGTCTTGACTCCTGGTTGACAGTGTTGGGGGATGGGTAATGTAGTCTTGACTCCTGGTTGACAGTGTTGGGGGGATGGGTAATGTAGTCTTGACTCCTGTTTGACAGTGTTGGGGGATGGGTAATGTAGTCTTGACCCTTGGTTGACAGTGTTGGGGGATGGGTAATGTAGTCTTGACTCTTGGTTGACAGTGTTGGGGGATGGGTAATGTAGTCTCGACTCTTGGTTGACAGTGTTGGGGGATGGGTAATGTAGTCTCGACTCTTGGTTGACAGTGTTGGGGGATGGGTAATGTAGTCTCGACTCTTGGTTGACAGTGTTGGGGGATGGGTAATGTAGTCTCGACTCTTGGTTGATAGTGTTGGGGGATGGGTAATGTAGTCTCGACTCTTGGTTAACAGTGTTGGGGGATGGGTAATGTAGTCTTGACTCTTGGTTGACAGTGTTGGGGGATGGGTAATGTAGTCTTGACTCTTGGTTAACAGTGTTGGGGGATGGGTAATGTAGTCTCGACTCTTGGTTGACAGTGTTGGGGGATGGGTCATGTAGTCTTGACTCTTGGTTGACAGTGTTGGGGGATGGGTAATGTAGTCTTGACTCTTGGTTAACAGTGTTGGGGGATGGGTAATGTAGTCTTGACTCTTGGTTGACAGTGTTGGGGGATGGGTAATGTAGTCTTGACTCCTGGTTGACAGTGTTGGGGGATGGGTAATGTAGTCTTGACTCCTGGTTGACAGTGTTGGGGGGATGGGTAATGTAGTCTTGACTCCTGTTTGACAGTGTTGGGGGATGGGTAATGTAGTCTTGACTCTTGGTTGACAGTGTTGGGGGGATGGGTAATGTAGTCTTGACTCCTGGTTGACAGTGTTGGGGGATGGGTAATGTAGTCTTGACCCTTGGTTGACAGTGTTGGGGGATGGGTAATGTAGTCTTGACTCCTGGTTGACAGTGTTGGGGGATGGGTAATGTAGTCTTGACTCTTGGTTAACAGTGTTGGGGGATGGGTAATGTAGTCTTGACTCTTGGTTGACAGTGTTGGGGGATGGGTAATGTAGTCTTGACTCTTGGTTGACAGTGTTGGGGGATGGGTCATGTAGTCTTGACTCCTGGTTGACAGTGTTGGGGGATGGGTAATGTAGTCTTGACTCTTGGTTGACAGTGTTGGGGGATGGGTAATGTAGTCTTGACTCTTGGTTAACAGTGTTGGGGGATGGGTAATGTAGTCTTGACTCCTGGTTGACAGTGTTGGGGGATGGGTCATGTAGTCTTGACTCTTGGTTAACAGTGTTGGGGGATGGGTAATGTAGTCTTGACTCCTGGTTGACAGTGTTGGGGGATGGGTAATGTAGTCTTGACTCTTGGTTGACAGTGTTGGGGGATGGGTAATGTAGTCTTGACTCTTGGTTAACAGTGTTGGGGGATGGGTCATGTAGTCTTGACTCCTGGTTGACAGTGTTGGGGGATGGGTCATGTAGTCTTGACTCTTGGTTAACAGTGTTGGGGGATGGGTAATGTAGTCTTGACTCTTGGTTAACAGTGTTGGGGGATGGGTAATGTAGTCTTGACTCCTGGTTGACAGTGTTGGGGGATGGGTAATGTAGTCTTGACTCTTGGTTAACAGTGTTGGGGGATGGGTAATGTAGTCTCGACTCTTGGTTGACAGTGTTGGGGGATGGGTAATTTAGTCTTGACTCCTGGTTGACAGTGTTGGGGGATGGGTAATGTAGTCTTGTCTCCTGTTTGACAGTGTTGGGGGATGGGTAATGTAGTCTTGACTACTGGTTGATAGTGTTGGGGGATGGGTAATGTAGTCTTGACCCTTGGTTGACAGTGTTGGGGGATGGGTAATGTAGTCTTGTCTCCTGTTTGACAGTGTTGGGGGATGGGTAATGTAGTCTTGTCTCCTGTTTGACAGTGTTGGGGGATGGGTAATGTAGTCTCGACTCTTGGTTGACAGTGTTGGGGGATGGGTAATGTAGTCTCGACTCTTGGTTAACAGTGTTGGGGGATGGGTAATGTAGTCTTGTCTCCTGTTTGACAGTTTTGGGGGATGGGTAATGTAGTCTCGACTCTTGGTTGACAGTGTTGGGGGATGGGTAATGTAGTGTTGACTCCTGGTTGACAGTGTTGGGGGATGGGTAATGTAGTCTTGACTCTTGGTTGACAGTGTTGGGGGATGGGTAATGTAGTCTTGACTCCTGGTTGACAGTGTTGGGGGATGGGTAATGTAGTCTTGACTCCTGGTTGACAGTGTTGGGGGATGGGTAATGTAGTCTCGACTCTTGGTTAACAGTGTTGGGGGGATGGGTAATGTAGTCTTGACTCTTGGTTAACAGTGTTGGGGGATGGGTAATGTAGTCTCGACTCTTGGTTAACAGTGTTGGGGGATGGGTAATGTAGTCTCGACTCTTGGTTAACAGTGTTGGGGGGATGGGTAATGTAGTCTTGACTCTTGGTTAACAGTGTTGGGGGATGGGTAATGTAGTCTCGACTCTTGGTTGACAGTGTTGGGGGATGGGTAATGTAGTCTCGACTCTTGGTTAACAGTGTTGGGGGATGGGTAATGTAGTCTCGACTCTTGGTTGACAGTGTTGGGGGATGGGTAAAGTAGTCTCGACTCTTGGTTAACAGTGTTGGGGGGATGGGTAATGTAGTCTTGACTCTTGGTTAACAGTGTTGGGGGATGGGTAATGTAGTCTCGACTCTTGGTTAACAGTGTTGGGGGATGGGTAATGTATTGACGCTCGAGTGCCAAATCAACACATTTGTTTCTATTTGTCTTTGTTACTTTTTTTGTCTTATTTTTGTAGATATTTTTATATTTATGTGGTTTTAAATGTTATGATTATTTTTTTGTGTTGTTTCAAATGTCTGAATAAAAATGACAGTTAGTGCAGAATGGTGCGTTCTTCTTTTTGGTGGCGGGGGTGGCACTGAATGTGGGTTCGCCCAGGGAGCCATACAAGCCACAACTGCCACTGTATACAGTACCAGTCAAAAGTTTGGACACACCTACTCATTCAAGGGTTTTTCTTAATGTTTTATATTTTCTACATTGTAGAATGTCATGACGCTGGTTGAGAGAATGCCAAGAGTGTGCAAAGCTGTCATCAAGGCAAAGCGTGGCTACTTACATGATTCCATATGTGTTATTTCATAGTTTTGATGTCTTCACAATGTCTTCTACAATGTAGAAAATAGTAAAAATGTGTGTCTAATCTTTTGACTGGTACTGTATGTATACAGTATATACAGGTAACTGCCAACACAAAGGAAATATTTGAGTAAATGAGGGATACAAAGTATATTGAAAGCAGGTGCTTCCACACAGGTGTGATTCCTCAGTTAATTAATAAGCAATTAACGTCCCATCATGCTTAGGGTCATGTATACAATGCTCAGTTGCCCATTATTTTGGCTACCATGGCTAGAAGAAGAGATCTCAGTGACTTTGAAAGAGGGGTCTAAAAGGAGAATATGTGGATTTAAATGGTGTGTGTGTGTGTGAACATTTATGGAAGATTCTGTAACAGCGTCTGACACAGGGTTTTCCACCCCCATCAACAAAACACCAACTTATGGAATTTCTCGTGGACGAATGGTCCCGTATCCAATAGAGACACTTGTAGAATCTATGCCAAGCTGCATTGAAGCCGTTCTGGTTCGTGGCCCAACGCCCTGTTAAGACACTATGTTGGTGGTTCATTTACATTCAATAACCATGGACTCTATACCAGATAAGACAAGACAATGTAATAACACTAAAAGGGATGATTTCCATCCCTTAAAAACATATATATATATTTTAAATTCAAGCAAAGTACTCACGTGTTTTCTACATTTCCATGAAGACCCCCCATGGGAGGTCTTCTTCTCCCATTTCAGATAGACCATCCCCCTCTCCTCTAGCAGTGTGACACACACCTCCCTCATCAACTGGGACACCTGGGACAGCTGAGACAGGCTAAAGCTGTCCAGGAACCCTGCCAGGTGATGGAGGATCTCAAAGGGAAGTCTGCTCAACAGGTCCAGTTTACGGGGATGCTTCCTGTCAGAGGTGATGCTGATGGTTTTCTCAGAGTCGGACAGCATTGAGGGGCCCTCTGGTTTGAGGCTGAAGGTGCTGAGATCCTGGCGGTAGGTGACTGTGGCTCTCTGACCTGCGGGATGGAACCTGCTCTGACTGTAGTTGCAGCCTAGGTACGCTAGAGGACAGCGCTGCTCGAACCAGCCGTTCAGGCAGGACTGGATGTCCAAGTGCACGTTCTTGAAGTGAGTGTGGTACTCATCGCGGCGGAAGACGTGGCCACAGAGGTAACTAAAGGCAGAGTTGGTAAAGTTGTGTCTTCTGGTTATGTCCTCAGCTTGGATCTGGACATAGAGGCCTTTGTGTGTGTCTGTGATGATGTCTGCCAGAGAGGCTTCAGGTTTGAACGGAGCAGATGGGATGTTGTAAGTCTGTGTTCCAATGTGTACATAGAAGCCGTCTGCTCCTCCACCCTCTGAGATGTTGTGACCCTTCAGCTCTTTCTCCAAGAAGCACAACAAAGTTGCATTGACTTCATCACACTTTGGAAGATCTTCTACGGACACGCCTAGATCTGACGTGTCAACACTCTTGTTGACCATCGGTGACCAAGGGTCGCGCATGTGAATCCGTTTCGGCCGGTAGCTCGTGGGAACGTTGAACGTTCTGACAGTTTGAACCTCTATGGGCTCCAGCTTTCCATAAACAAAGTCCTTGTCCCTTGGGGTGCAGGCGGCAAGCTGACCGAAGTTGATCAGCATAGCTCCATGGTGGACCAAATACATGTTGTAGTCTGCAGTGGTGACCTCTCTACGCAGTCTTTCCATGACCCCGTCCTGCCACGGTGCAAGGCCAGACCTGGTGACGTCCACAGCACGTGCAGTAGCTCCATTCTCCTGGCACTCCTTGGATGATCCATCCCCATCCAGCTCTCCATGACCATTTGACAAGCTAAATGCTTTCTCTTCTTCACCATCACCGGGATTCAACTTCTTTTCCATGTTTTTGACGGTTTGTTGGCATCCCTTCATCTCTTTTCTGAACATGGTCTCATAGGAACTGTAGTTCTGGAGAACGTCCTTGTTCTTGGCCAAGGCCTCCCTTTCTTCCTGACTCAGTTCCTTCTCCAGCTCCATCCCATCCTCCCTTTCTTCCTGACTCAGTTCCTTCTCCAGCTCCATCCCATCTCCATAACCGTTATATCCATCTTCCATTGCTTCACTGGGGTCTAATGAACTACAACCTTCACCTGCAGAGCTGGTGACCCCTACATCTATCTCTTTCTGAGCAGATTCTGCTTCCACCTTCAGAAAGAAGACAACAAAGCTAGCCAGTTTGATGCAGAAAACTTTACTAAGCTATTAACAAAATATGAACAGAAATATGTAAAACAATATCACAGCAGGACGCATTACCTTCTCCATCAGCTCAGGGAAGACGTTCTTCATCTTGAGGCATCTGAAGAGGAGCTCCTGGTCTCTCAGGGCCATGGACACGTTCAGCTGCTTCTCAGGGTCAACCAGGGTGGTCCTGTAGCAATAGCAGTAAACTCCTTTAATATGTCATGTTGATTTGGGAGTTGGGGAGTGTGTACTTATGTTATGCCCTGCGTGCTCGTGCTCAAATCATTGTGATGCACTATGAGAGGTAGGCACGCTTTTTCTGTCGGCTTCAGATAAGTTTGATTCTTTTAAGCACAAAGTCATACACACAGTGTTTCGTTCATGAATAACGTTGTATATTTAGAGGTTACTCATAAGTGGATGGTATTGTTAAGATGCACTTGTAATTGTACTTTTTAGGATGATATCAACATTCTGAATTCAACATGTGGTTAATAGCTAGCTAAGGTGTTAGCAGGCTATTGTATGTGTGAACGATTGCTAGCTCCTCGAATGATCCCAGTCCCTTGTATTGTGCATCTGTTGTAGAAAGAGGCGACGATTCGCGGAACATATGTGCTCTACAAATGTGTTATTTTCTTTTGGATAGAGGTATGTGGTTTTATCTATGTAAAATATGTTATGTATAATAAGGAGAGGCTGTACTAATTTTTGTATTCAAAAATCATGTTGATGCACTATGAGAGAAAGAGGCGACGATTCACAGAACATATGTGCTCTACAAATGTTTTATTTTCTTTTGGATGCAGATGCAGGATGCAGCGAGTGAATTCTGCTTGATTAAAACTATCTGATCTCCAAAGTCCACGTCTATAGTCTCAATCAACCACACACAACGCAGAGTTACAGCGGTGCAGTACAGCACCGGTTACATATGCAGATGACTCAGCACTATACACGTCAGCTACTACAGCAACTGAAATGACTGCAACACTTAACAAAGAGCTGCAGTTAGTTTCAGAGTGGTCGGCAAGGAATAAATTAGTCCTAAATATTTAAAAAAGCATTGTATTTGGGACAAATCATTCCCTAAACCTTAAACCTCAATTAAATCTTGTAATGAAAAATGTGTAAATTGAACAAGATGAGGTGACTAAACTGCTTGGATTAACCCTGGATGGTAAACTGTCATGATCAAAACATGTTGATACAACAGTAGTTAAGATGGGGAGAAGTCTGTCTATAATAAACCTTCTTAACAGTACTATCATCAAGGCAGGTCCTACAGGCCCTAGTTTTGTCACACCTGGACTACTGTTCAATCGTGTGATCAGGTGCCACAAAGAGAGACTTAGGAAAATTGCAATTGGCTCAGAACAGGGCAGCATAGCTGGGCCTTGGTAGTACACAGAGAGCTAATATTAATAATATGCATGTCAATCTCTCCTGGCTCAAAGTGGAGAAGTTGACTTCATCACTACTTGTAGTTGTGAGAAGTATTGACATGTTGAATGCACCAAGCTGTCTGTTTGAACTACAGGCACACAGCTCAGACACCCATCCATACCCCACTAGACATGCCACCAGAGGTCTCTTCATAGTCCCCAAGTCCAGAACAGACTATGGGAGGTGCACAGCACTACATAGAGCCACGACTACATGGAACTCTGTTCTACATCAAGAAACTCATGCAAGCAGAAAATGGTGATTTAAAAATAGATAAAGTACATTACCAGTCAAAAGTTTGGACACACCTACTAATTCAAGTGTTTTTCTTTCTTTTTACAATTTTCTACATTGTAGAATAAGAGTGAACACATCGGAACAAGGAAAACAAATATGGAATCATGTAGTAACCAAAAAAGTGTTAAACAAAATATTTTTTATATTTGAGAATCTTCAAAGTAGCCTTCATTCACACTCTTGGCATTCTCTCAACCAGCTTCACCTGGAATGCTTTTACAACAGTCTTGAAGGAGTTCGCACACATGCTGATCACTTTTTGGCTGATTTTCCTTTACTCTGCGGTCCACCTCATCCCAAACCATCTCAATTGGGTTGAGGTCGGGTGATTGTGGAGGCCAGGTCATTTGATGCAGCGCTCCATCACTCTCCTTCTTGGTCAAATAGCTCTTACACAGCCTGGAGATGTGTAAGGGCTAAATCTCAAATTTGGACTCCAGACCAAAGGAAAGATTTCCACCGGTCTAATGTCCATTGTTCGTGTTTCTTGGCACAAACAACTCTCTTCTTCTTATTGGTGTCCTTTGGTAGTGGTTTCTTTGCAGCAACCATGAAGGCCTGATTAATGCAGTCTCCTCTGAACAGTTGATGTTGATGTCTGTTACTTGAACTCTGTGAAGCATTTCTTTGGGCTGCAATCTGAGGCTGTTAACTCAAATGAACTACCCTCTGCAGCAGAGGTAACTCTGGGTCTTCCTTTCCTGTGGAGGCCCTCATTGAAGCCAGTTTCATCATAGTGCTTGATGGTTTTTGTGACTGCACTTGAAGAAACGTTTCCGTATTGACTGACCTTCATGTCTTAAAGTAATGATGGACTGTTGTTTCTCTTTGCTTATTTGAGCTGTTCTTGTCATAATATGGACTTGGTCTTTTACCAAATAGGGCTATCTTCTGTATACCAACCCTTCCTTGTCACAACACAGCTGATTAGCTCAAACACATTAAGAAGGAAATAAATTCCACAAATTAACTTTTAACAAGGCACACCTGTTAATTGAGATGCATTCCAGGTGACTACCTCATGAAGCTGGTTGAGATAATGCCAAGAGTGTGCAAAGCTGTAATCAAGGCAAAGGGTGGCTACTTTGAAGAATCTCAAATATAAAATATATGTTAATTTGTTTTAATTAACACTTTTAGGGTTCCTACATGATTCCATATATGTTTACCTTGTTTTGATGTCTTCACTATTATTCTACAATTTAGAAAATAGTACAAATATGGAACAGCAAACATGATAACATACGTACTATACACACACGTACACATGGATTTTGTGCTGTAGATATGTGGTGTGTTTTGAAATCTGTTGTGAATGTTTTGTAATGTTTTTAAATTGTATTAACTGTATTATTTTTGCTGGACATCAGGAAGAGTAGCTGCTGCCTTGGCAGGAACTAATGGGGATCCATAATAAACCCGAGGAAGTGTAGCTGCTGCCTTGGCAGGAACTAACGGGGATCCATAATAAACCACAGGAAGAGTAGCTGCTGCCTTGGCAGGAACTAACGGGGATCCATAATAAACGCCAGGAAGAGTAGCTGCTGCCTTGGCAAGAATAATGGGGATCCAAAATAAACCCCAGGAAGAGTAGCTGCTGCCTTGGCAGGAACTAATGGGGATCCATAATAAACCCCAGGAAGAGTAGCTGCTGCCTTGGCAGGAACTAATGGGGATCCATAATAAACCCCAGGAAGAGTAGCTGCTGCCTTGACAGGAACTAATGGGGATCCATAATAAACCCCAGGAAGAGTAGCTGCTGCCTTGGCAGGAACTAATGGGGATCCATAATAAACTCCAGGAAGAGTAGCTGCTGCCTTGGCAGGAACTAATGGGTATCCATAATAAACCCCAGGTAGAGTAGCTGCTGCCTTGGCAGGAACTAATGGGGATCCATAATAAACCCCAGGAAGAGTAGCTGCTGCCTTGGCAGGAACTAATGGGGATCCATGATAAACCCCAGGAAAAGTAGCTGCTGCCTTGACAGGAACTAATGGGGATCCATAATAAACCCCAGGAAGAGTAGCTGCTGCCTTGGAAGGAACTAACGGGGATCCATAATAAACCCCAGGAAGAGTAGCTGCTGCCTTGGCAGGAACTAACAGGGATCCATAATAAACCCCAGGAAGAGTAGCTGCTGCCTTGACAGGAACTAATGGGGGTCCATAATAAACCCCAGGAAGAGTAGCTGCTGCCTTGACAGGAACTAATGGGGATCCATAATAAACCCCAAGAAGAGTAGCTGCTGCCTTGGCAGGAACTAATGGGGGTCCATAATAAACCCCAGGAAGAGTAGCTGCTGCCTTGGA
The DNA here is from genome assembly GCF_016432855.1 of Salvelinus namaycush. NCBI lineage: Eukaryota > Metazoa > Chordata > Actinopteri > Salmoniformes > Salmonidae > Salvelinus > Salvelinus namaycush. The sequence continues at coordinate 1,849,516 of NC_052329.1, forward strand.
AGGAACTAACGGGGATCCATAATAAACCCCAGGAAGAGTAGCTGCTGCCTTGACAGGAACTAATGGGGATCCATAATAAACCCCAGGAAGAGTAGCTGCTGCCTTGACAGGAACTAATGGGGATCCATAATAAACCCCAGGAAGAGTAGCTGCTGCCTTGACAGGAACTAATGGGGATCCATAATAAACCCCAGGAAGAGTAGCTGCTGCCTTGGCAGGAACTAATGGGGATCCATAATAAACCCCAGGAAGAGTAGCTGCTGCCTTGGCAGGAACTAACGGGGATCCGTCTTCCCAGTGGAAGACACAGCAGCACACCACATCACATCACTCCACATCACACCACTGCACACCACAGCACACCACAGCACACCACACCACAGCACATTATACCACAGCACAGCACAGCACAGCAGATTATACCACACCACACCACAGCACAGCATACCTGTAGATGGAAGAGTCTGTGTCTTCCACTGGGAAGCGGATCCATTGCTGGGAGCAGATGACAGTGCTAGCGGGACAGACCTCCAGGTGCTTGGCTAGCCTGTGGCGGTGCATGGTGAAGGGACAGCCGTAGTCAACGTTGAGGCAGGGGACCATCTCATTGGGACATAGTAACTGGTGCTCCTCCTCCTTACACTTATGGAAGGCAGCGCCACAATGTAGATGACACTTAATGACCACACAGGAGACAGAGGTGTTCACGGGGGCTTGGCAGTGGAGGCTGTAACACCTCTCACAGTGCTGATGAAGCCCCTCTGGGGACATACTGCCTTTCACCTACAGAGGGAGAGAGAGGAATACTGTTTTTTTGGCGTTTTTGATTGTCATGTTGAATATCCTACCGTATGGGGTTGGTGGACTTTGTAGTTTGATGATTAACTGTGTAGTTTGACACCGAGATCTCATCAAATACACTCACCATATCGACAAATATTATTTGTTCAGAAGAATTTCACCATCTCAAAAAGTAAACCAATGAAAATAGATCAATGGGAACGTATACGTGGAACCTAAAGGCAGAGACCACAGAGACCACTTGACCACTTTAAAACAGTATTCATCTCACTCTTGCTCATAGAAACAAACACACATGTTCTTAGTATAGTAGTGCAGCAAAGTACCAAAATATTGCCCGGTAATATTTTATATCAAAATTCAACAGAAAAATAAGCTTAATGTCCCTACTCACCCTCTGTGCCTCTTTGTGTCCCTCTGTCTCTGTCAGTCGGGGTTATGTTTGTAAGCACTTCTGACTACTGTCCTACCTTTCTGATCAGCTTCTGCAGTGTGTCTATGCGTTATAAATAGCCAGACAGAGGGGTTGACAGGCCAGTGTGACAGAGCACTGGTACTAAGCCTTTGACAGACAAGGTCAAGTTACTGGCTCCGATACCACTAGACTAGTGTCTATGGAGTGTTAATCCACCAATAGTCAATCAATAATCAATAGTCTGTTGAATGGCCTGTTTTAAGCCGTGATGACTTCAGATTAAGTAATGATCAAATACAGTAATGCAATAAATCAGATAACATTCATTCTCTGTATCAACTTTGAAGTGGCCTTGTATTGTGTTCTTGTTTCTTTGTGGAAAATGTATTTTTGTTTGAGGTCACATGTATTTATACTGTACTTACTAAATGGACTCATCTCCTACAGCAGTATACCAGCAGATGTCACTAGTGGTGTTTGAATTAGTTTGAACAAGCTATAAAATCCACTAGATCTAGTCAGATTCAAACCAAAGCATTTCAAAATCATGTCTTTGCGTGGACTTTTTAACACTGAGAAAGAGAATGACAGCTGCAGACTAAAGCGGTCATTACCAAATCAGTGTTAAGTCGTGTGAAATATATTAAATATATATTGAGAATCTCAATAATTGGAGACAACATGAGCCCCTCTCTAAATGAGGACGGTATTACTTCCTTGCATTATATACTGTCACAGTATTTTTAAGATAAGGTTTTAATTCATTGAAAGATAATAATAATACTATACCATCAGTAGGGTAGTCACTAATATAATAATATACCATCAGTAGGGTAGTCACTAATATAATAATATACCATCAGTAGGGTAGTTACTAATATAATAATATACCATCAGTAGGGTAGTCACTAATATGATAATATACCATCAGTAGGGTAGGTAATTATATAATAATATACCATCAGTAGGGTAGTTACTAATATAATAAAATACCATCAGTAGGGTAGTCACTAATATAATAATATACCATCAGTAGGGTAGTCACTAATATAATAATATACCATCAGTAGGGTAGTTACTATTATACTAATAAAATACCATCAGTAGGGTAGTCACTAATATAATAATATACCATCAGTAGGGTAGTCACTAATATAATAATATACCATCAGTAGGGTAGTCACTAATATAATAATATACCATCAGTAGGGTAGTCACTAATATAATAATACTATACCATCAGTAGGGTAGTCACTAATATAATAATATAAATCAGTAGGGTAGTCACTAATATAATACTATACCATCAGTAGGCTAGTCACTAATATAATAATATACCGTCAGTAGGGTAGTCACTAATATAATAATATAAATCAGTAGGGTAGTTACTAATATAATAATATACCATCAGTAGGGTAGTTACTAATATAATAATATACCATCAGTAGGGTAGTCACTAATATAATAATATACCATCAGTAGGGTAGTTACTAATATAATAATATAAATCAGTAGGGTAGTCACTAATATAATACTATACCATCAGTAGGGTAGTTACTAATATAATAATATACCATCAGTAGGGTAGTCATTAATATACTAATAAAATACCATCAGTAGGGTAGTTACTAATATAATAATATACCATCAGTAGGGTAGTTACTAATATAATAATATAAATCTGTAGGGTAGTCACTAATATAATACTATACCATCAGTAGGGTAGTCACTAATATAATACTATACCATCAGTAGGGTAGTCACTAATATAATAATAATATACCTTCAGTAGGGTAGTTACTAATATAATAATATAAATCAGTAGGGTAGTTACTAATATAATAATATACCATCAGTAGGGTAGTCACTAATATAATAATAATATACCATCAGTAGGGTAGTCACTAATATAATAATAATATACCATCAGTAGGGTAGTCACTAAATAATAAAAATACCATCAGTAGGGTAGTTACTATCTATACTAACTAAACATACCATCAGTAGCGGTAGTCACTAATATAATAAAATACCATCAGTAGGGTAGTCACTAATATAATAATATACCATCAGTAGGGTAGTCACTAATATAATAATATACCATCAGTAGGGTAGTCACTAATATAATAATATACCATCAGTAGGGTAGTCATTTATATAATAATATACCATCAGTAGGGTAGTCACTAATATAATAATATACCATCAGTAGGGTAGTTACTAAAATAATAATATACCATCAGTAGGGTAGTTACTAATATAATCAAATACTATCAGTAGGGTAGTCAATTATGTAATAATATACCATCAGTAAGGTAGTTACTAATATAATAAAATACTATCAGTAGGGTAGTTACTAATATAATAATATACCATCAGTAGGGTAGTTACTAATATAATAATAAAATACCATCAGTAGGGTAGTCACTAATATAATAAAATACCATCAGTAGGGTAGTTACTAATATAATAATAATATACCATCAGTAGGGTAGTTACTAATATAATAATATTCCATCAGTAGGGTAGTTACTAATATAATAATATACCATCAGTAGGGTAGTTACTAATATAATAATAATATACCATCAGTAGGGTAGTTACTAATATAATAAAATACAATCAGTAGGGTAGTTACTAATATAATAATATAACATCAGTAGGGTAGTCACTAATATAATAATATTCCATCAGTAGGGTAGTTACTTATATAATAATATACCATCAGTAGGGTAGTCACTAATATAATAATAATATAACATCAGTAGGGTAGTCAATTATATAATAATATACCAACAGTAGGGTAGTCACTAATATAATAATATACCATCAGTAGGGTAGTCACTAATATAATAATATACCATCAGTAGGGTAGTCATTTATATAATAATATACCATCAGTAGGGTAGTCACTAATATAATAATATACCATCAGTAGGGTAGTTACTAAAATAATAATATACCATCAGTAGGGTAGTTACTAATATAATAAAATACTATCAGTAGGGTAGTCAATTATATAATAATATACCATCAGTAGGGTAGTTACTAATATAATAAAATACCATCAGTAGGGTAGTTACTAATATAATAATATACCATCAGTAGGGTAGTTACTAATATACTAATAAAATACCATCAGTAGGGTAGTCACTAATATAATAAAATACCATCAGTAGGGTAGTTACTATTATACTAATAAAATACCATCAGTAGGGTAGTCACTAATATAATAATATTCCATCAGTAGGGTAGTTACTAATATAATAATATACCATCAGTAGGGTAGTTAATAATATAATAATAAAATACTATCAGTAGGGTAGTCACTAATATAATAAAATACCATCAGTAGGGTAGTTACTAATATAATAATAATATACCATCAGTAGGGTCGTTACTAATATAATAAAATACAATCAGTAGGGTAGTTACTAATATAATAATAATATAACATCAGTAGGGTAGTCACTAATATAATAATATTCCATCAGTAGGGTAGTTACTTATATAATAATATACCATCAGTAGGGTAGTCACTAATATAATAATAATATAACATCAGTAGTGTAGTCAATTATATAATAATATACCATCAGTAGGGTAGTCACTAATATAATAATATACCATCAGTAGGGTAGTCACTGATATAATAATATACCATCAGTAGGGTAGTCACTAATATAATAATATACCATCAGTAGGGTAGTCACTAATATAATAATATACCATCAGTAGGGTAGTCACTAATATAATAATATACCATCAGTAGGGTAGTCACTAATATAATAATATACCATCAGTAGGGTAGTCACAAATATAATAATATACCATCAGTAGGGTAGTCACTAATATAATAATATACCATCAGTAGGGTAGTCACTAATATAATAATATACCATCAGTAGGGTAGTCACTAATATAATAATATACCATCAGTAGGGTAGTCACTAATATAATAATATACCATCAGCAGGGTAGTCTCTAATCAAATAATAATACAACATCAGTAGGGTAGTCACTAATATAATAATATACCATCAGTAGGGTAGTCACTAATATAATAATATACCATCAGTAGGGTAGTCACTAATATAATAATAATATACCATCAGTAGGGTAGTCACTAATATAATAATATACCATCAGTAGGGTAGTCACTAATATAATAATATACCATCAGTAGGGTAGTCACTAATATAATAATAATAGACCATCAGTAGGGTAGTCATTATTAAAGTATTCAAAAAGTTTTGTACACCCAATATACTGATTCAATCATTCATCACAACCTATTACAAATCATGTATTGGTATAATGGACACACACCAGAGGCTGCAGGGTGAGTTACTATAGACTTCACTAGTACATTGGACCCACACCAGAGGCTGCAGGGTGAGTTACTATAGACTTCACTAGTACATTAGACCCACACCAGAGGCTGCTGGGTGAGTTACTATAGATTTCACTAGTACATTAGACCCACACCAGAGGCTGCAGGGTGAGTTACTATAGACTTCACTAGTACATTAGACCCACACCAGAGGCTGCAGGGTGAGTTACTATAGACTTCACTAGTACATTAGACCCACACCAGAGGCTGCAGGGTGAGTTACTATAGACTTCACTAGTACATTAGACCCACACCAGAGGCTGCTGGCTGAGTTACTATAGACTTCACTAGTACATTAGACCCACACCAGAGGCTGCAGGGTGAGTTACTATAGACTTCACTAGTACATTAGACCCACACCAGAGGCTGCAGGGTGAGTTACTATAGACTTCACTAGTACATTAGACCCACACCAGAGGCTGCTGGGTGAGTTACTATAGACTTCACTAGTACATTAGACCCACACCAGAGGCTGCAGGGTGAGTTACTATAGACTTCACTAGTACATTAGACCCACACCAGAGGCTGCAGGGTGAGTTACTATAGACTTCACTAGTACATTAGACCCACACCAGAGGCTGCAGGGTGAGTTACTATAGACTTCACTAGTACATTAGACCCACACCAGAGGCTGCAGGGTGAGTTACTATAGACTTCACTAGTACATTGGACCCACACCAGAGGCTGCTGGGTGAGTTACTATAGACTTCACTAGTACATTAGACCCACACCAGAGGCTGCAGGGTGAGTTACTATAGACTTCACTAGTACATTAGACCCACACCAGAGGCTGCAGGGTGAGTTACTATAGACTTCACTAGTACATTAGACCGACACCAGAGGCTGCAGGGTGAGTTACTATAGACTTCACTAGTACATTAGACCCACACCAGAGGCTGCAGGGTGAGTTACTATAGACTTCACTAGTACATTAGACCCACACCAGAGGCTGCAGGGTGAGTTACTATAGACTTCACTAGTACATTAGACCCACACCAGAGGCTGCAGGGTGAGTTACTATAGACTTCACTAGTACATTAGACCCACACCAGAGGCTGCAGGGTGAGTTACTATAGACTTCACTAGTACATTAGACCCACACCAGAGGCTGCTGGGTGAGTTACTATAGACTTCACTAGTACATTAGACCCACACCAGAGGCTGCAGGGTGAGTTACTATAGACTTCACTAGTACATTAGACCCACACCAGAGGCTGCAGGGTGAGTTACTATAGACTTCACTAGTACATTAGACCCACACCAGAGGCTGCTGGGTGAGTTACTATAGACTTCACTAGTACATTAGACCCACACCAGAGGCTGCAGGGTGAGTTACTATAGACTTCACTAGTACATTAGACCCACACCAGAGGCTGCAGGGTGAGTTACTATAGACTTCACTAGTACATTAGACCCACACCAGAGGCTGCAGGGTGAGTTACTATAGACTTCACTAGTACATTAGACCCACACCAGAGGCTGCTGGGTGAGTTACTATAGACTTCACTAGTACATTAGACCCACACCAGAGGCTGCAGGGTGAGTTACTATAGACTTCACTAGTACATTAGACCCACACCAGAGGCTGCTGGGTGAGTTACTATAGACTTCACTAGTACATTAGACCCACACCAGAGGCTGCTGGGTGAGTTACTATAGACTTCACTAGTACATTAGACCCACACCAGAGGCTGCAGGGTGAGTTACTATAGACTTCACTAGTACATTAGACCCACACCAGAGGCTGCAGGGTGAGTTACTATAGACTTCACTAGTACATTAGACCCACACCAGAGGCTGCTGGGTGAGTTACTATAGACTTCACTAGTACATTAGACCCACACCAGAGGCTGCAGGGTGAGTTACTATAGACTTCACTAGTACATTAGACCCACACCAGAGGCTGCTGGGTGAGTTACTATAGACTTCACTAGTACATTAGACCCACACCAGAGGCTGCAGGGTGAGTTACTATAGACTTCACTAGTACATTAGACCCACACCAGAGGCTGCAGGGTGAGTTACTATAGACTTCACTAGTACATTAGACCCACACCAGAGGCTGCTGGGTGAGTTACTATAGACTTCACTAGTACATTAGACCCACACCAGAGGCTGCAGGGTGAGTTACTATAGACTTCACTAGTACATTAGACCCACACCAGAGGCTGCTGGGTGAGTTACTATAGACTTCACTAGTACATTAGACCCACACCAGAGGCTGCAGGGTGAGTTACTATAGACTTCACTAGTACATTAGACCCACACCAGAGGCTGCTGGGTGAGTTACTATAGACTTCACTAGTACATTAGACCCACACCAGAGGCTGCTGGGTGAGTTACTATAGACTTCACTAGTACATTAGACCCACACCAGAGGCTGCAGGGTGAGTTACTATAGACTTCACTAGTACATTAGACCCACACCAGAGGCTGCAGGGTGAGTTACTATAGACTTCACTAGTACATTAGACCCACACCAGAGGCTGCTGGGTGAGTTACTATAGACTTCACTAGTACATTAGACCCACACCAGAGGCTGCAGGGTGAGTTACTATAGACTTCACTAGTACATTAGACCCACACCAGAGGCTGCAGGGTGAGTTACTATAGACTTCACTAGTACATTAGACCCACACCAGAGGCTGCTGGGTGAGTTACTATAGACTTCACTAGTACATTAGACCCACACCAGAGGCTGCAGGGTGAGTTACTATAGACTTCACTAGTACATTAGACCCACACCAGAGGCTGCAGGGTGAGTTACTATAGACTTCACTAGTACATTAGACCCACACCAGAGGCTGCTGGGTGAGTTACTATAGACTTCACTAGTACATTAGACCCACACCAGAGGCTGCAGGGTGAGTTACTATAGACTTCACTAGTACATTGGACCCACACCAGAGGCTGCTGGGTGAGTTACTATAGACTTCACTAGTACATTAGACCCACACCAGAGGCTGCAGGGTGAGTTACTATAGACTTCACTAGTACATTAGACCCACACCAGAGGCTGCAGGGTGAGTTACTATAGACTTCACTAGTACATTAGACCCACACCAGAGGCTGCTGGGTGAGTTACTATAGACTTCACTAGTACATTGGACCCACACCAGAGGCTGCTGGGTGAGTTACTATAGACTTCACTAGTACATTAGACCCACACCAGAGGCTGCAGGGTGAGTTACTATAGACTTCACTAGTACATTGGACCCACACCAGAGGCTGCAGGGTGAGTTACTATAGACTTCACTAGTACATTAGACCCACACCAGAGGCTGCTGGGTGAGTTACTATAGACTTCACTAGTACATTAGACCCACACCAGAGGCTGCTGGGTGAGTTACTATAGACTTCACTAGTACATTGGACCCACACCAGAGGCTGCTGGCTGAGTTACTATAGACTTCACTAGTACATTAGACCCACACCAGAGGCTGCAGGGTGAGTTACTATAGACTTCACTAGTACATTAGACCCACACCAGAGGCTGCAGGGTGAGTTACTATAGACTTCACTAGTACATTAGACCCACACCAGAGGCTGCTGGGTGAGTTACTATAGACTTCACTAGTACATTAGACCCACACCAGAGGCTGCAGGGTGAGTTACTATAGACTTCACTAGTACATTAGACCCACACCAGAGGCTGCTGGGTGAGTTACTATAGACTTCACTAGTACATTAGACCCACACCAGAGGCTGCAGGGTGAGTTACTATAGACTTCACTAGTACATTAGACCCACACCAGAGGCTGCAGGGTGAGTTACTATAGACTTCACTAGTACATTAGACCCACACCAGAGGCTGCAGGGTGAGTTACTATAGACTTCACTAGTACATTAGACCCACACCAGAGGCTGCTGGGTGAGTTACTATAGACTTCACTAGTACATTAGACCCACACCAGAGGCTGCAGGGTGAGTTACTATAGACTTCACTAGTACATTAGACCCACACCAGAGGCTGCTGGGTGAGTTACTATAGACTTCACTAGTACATTAGACCCACACCAGAGGCTGCAGGGTGAGTTACTATAGACTTCACTAGTACATTGGACCCACACCAGAGGCTGCTGGGTGAGTTACTATAGACTTCACTAGTACATTAGACCCACACCAGAGGCTGCAGGGTGAGTTACTATAGACTTCACTAGTACATTAGACCCACACCAGAGGCTGCAGGGTGAGTTACTATAGACTTCACTAGTACATTAGACCCACACCAGAGGCTGCTGGGTGAGTTACTATAGACTTCACTAGTACATTAGACCCACACCAGAGGCTGCAGGGTGAGTTACTATAGACTTCACTAGTACATTAGACCCACACCAGAGGCTGCAGGGTGAGTTACTATAGACTTCACTAGTACATTAGACCCACACCAGAGGCTGCAGGGTGAGTTATTATAGACTTCACTAGTACATTAGACCCACCCCAGAGGCTGCAGGGTGAGTTACTATAGACTTCACTAGTACATTAGACCCACACCAGAGGCTGCAGGGTGAGTTACTATAGACTTCACTAGTACATTGGACCCACACCAGAGGCTGCTGGGTGAGTTACTATAGACTTCACTAGTACATTAGACCCACACCAGAGGCTGCAGGGTGAGTTACTATAGACTTCACTAGTACATTAGACCCACACCAGAGGCTGCAGGGTGAGTTACTATAGACTTCACTAGTACATTAGACCCACACCAGAGGCTGCAGGGTGAGTTACTATAGACTTCACTAGTACATTAGACCCACACCAGAGGCTGCTGGGTGAGTTACTATAGACTTCACTAGTACATTAGACCCACACCAGAGGCTGCTGGGTGAGTTACTATAGACTTCACTAGTACATTAGACCCACACCAGAGGCTGCTGGGTGAGTTACTATAGACTTCACTAGTACATTAGACCCACACCAGAGGCTGCAGGGTGAGTTACTATAGACTTCACTAGTACATTGGACCCACACCAGAGGCTGCAGGGTGAGTTACTATAGACTTCACTAGTACATTAGACCCACACCAGAGGCTGCAGGGTGAGTTACTATAGACTTCACTAGTACATTAGACCCACACCAGAGGCTGCAGGGTGAGTTACTATAGACTTCACTAGTACATTAGACCCACACCAGAGGCTGCAGGGTGAGTTACTATAGACTTCACTAGTACATTAGACCCACACCAGAGGCTGCTGGGTGAGTTACTATAGACTTCACTAGTACATTAGACCCACACCAGAGGCTGCAGGGTGAGTTACTATAGACTTCACTAGTACATTGGACCCACACCAGAGGCTGCAGGGTGAGTTACTATAGACTTCACTAGTACATTAGACCCACACCAGAGGCTGCAGGGTGAGTTACTATAGACTTCACTAGTACATTAGACACACACCAGAGGCTGCTGGGTGAGTTACTACAGACCCACCCATCATAATGAGAGTAATTTGTAATGGAAGATAATCTCACTTATATCTCCAAATAGGCCATTATCTTCACAACAATTGAACAACTGAGACTATGTGAATTAAAACATATTTTTGTGGATATTAGTCGTACAGATTAAAATGCAATAATTTCTGTCTAGAGCCGTATATTCATCTATTCATTCAGAGATGTTGTTGTTTTGTGTTTGAATAGAGCGTCAACAAGACCTTGGTTCAAATACTATTTGAAATCTTTCAAATACTTTAAGCGTTTGCTCTATCCTCAAGTTCCAGACTGGTGTGGGTTGCACTTTACTGACTGACTATTCAATTGGTTTCATTGTGCCAAGAATGCTTAATCAAGCCCAGCTAACTTATTTTAAATTATTTCAAATAGTACTTGAACCGAGGTCTGGCACAAATTGCCTCTCAATATTTACTAGTAGTATCCTAGGTAATGAGTGGGATGATCAGAGTCCATTTGAACTGGGAATAGGTATTTTCTCAATATGAACAGACTGGATTTTTGCATTGGAAAACATAATCCTCAATTGTTTAATGATCAATTATGTCTTTCACCAGTGTTAGAACACATGTTCAACCTGGCAGCTGAGAAAGACCTGGCAGCTGAGGAAGACCTGGCAGCTGAGAAAGACCTGGCAGCTGAGAAAGACCTGGCAGCTGAGAAAGACCTGGCAGCTGAGAAAGACCTGACACCTGAGGAAGACCTGACAGCTGAGGAAGACCTGGCAGCTGAGAAAGACCTGGCAGCTGAGAAAGACCTGGCAGCTGAGAAAGACCTGGCAGCTGAGAAAGACCTGGCAGCTGAGAAAGACCTGGCAGCTGAGGAAAACCTGACAGCTGAGAAAGACCTGGCAGCTGAGAAAGACGTTCATTCATAGCTACAGTGCATCTCTTTGTCCATTCATACTGGATGTTGCTCTAGACTAGAGTCTAGACAGTTACAGGACACCATCATCTATAGCTGATTGTTCAAATGGAACCTTTTCCATGTCCATGTTGAAACTGTCCCTCTATATCCTACATCCTTGACCTGTCCAGTGGCTGCTGGAAACGTGTTCACCACTCCAGTATACTAGGGTTGTATGAGTTTATAAGGATGCTCTAGGCCTCCTGAGTGGCACAGTGGTCTAAGGCACAGCATCGCAGTGCTAGAGGCGTCACTACACCGCAGTGCTAGAGGCGTCACTACAGACCCAGGTTCGATCCCGGGCTGTGTCGCAGCCGTCCGTGACCGGGAGAACCATGAGGCGGCGCACAATTGGCCCAGCGTCGTCAGAGTTAGGGGAGGGTTTGGCTGTCATGCCCTTGTCCCATCTCACTCTAGCGACTCCTTGTGGCAGCTGGGCGCACGCTGACTTCAGTAGCTGTAGTTGTACAGTGTTTCCTCCGACACATTAGTGCTCTCCATCTTCGCCTCTCCTGAGTTCGTACAGGAGTTGCGGCATTGGGACAAGACTGTAACTACCAATTGGGGAGAAAAAGAGGTAAAAGTACACACACAAAAAACAATGCTCTTCAGTTTGTGATTATTGTAGCAGCCCTGGTAAACCCTCCAGCTGCACCTGACAGAGCCAACCCTGCACCTGACAGAGCCAACCCTGCACCTGACAGAGCCAACCCTGCACCTGACAGAGCCAACCCTGCACCTGGTAAACTAAAACGTTAATAGCAGCAAACCCATGGTTGAATTAGTACATGATATGACCATGGTTTTATGTTGCAAAGGTTTTGGGTGAGCAGGTATATTGAATAGAGAATTACAATGATCAAATGTTTTGGTTGGATGGTTTGTATTACAGTCCAGAGAGCCATAGAGATGACTGTCTATATGCTTCTGGTAGGTCCAGTCAGTCACAGTAGGAAGCATATAATCTGCAGCACACACCTTCCCACTAGGCTCCATGTCCCTCTCACCTCTACAGAGAAATCCTGTAACGGCTTGTTAAAATGGAGCTGATGAGGGAGAAAATATGCTGTTGCCTGCATGCAGATGTTAATGGACGTCTTCATTTATCAGGCAACATGTTAATGGACGTCTTCATTTATCAGGCAACATGTTAATGGACGTCTTCATTTATCAGGCAACATGTTAATGGACGTCTTCATTTATCAGGCAACATGTTAATGGACGTCTTCATTTATCAGGCAACATGTTAATGGACGTCTTCATTTATCAGGCAACATGCAGATGTTAATGGACGTCTTCATTTATCAGGCAACATGTTAATGGACGTCTTCATTTATCAGGCAACATGTTAATGGACGTCTTCATTTATCAGGCAACATGTTAATGGACATCTTCATTTATCAGGCAACATGTTAATGGACGTCTTCATTTATCAGGCAACATGTTAATGGACGTCTTCATTTATCAGGCAACATGCAGATGTTAATGGACGTCTTCATTTATCAGGCAACATGTTAATGGACGTCTTCATTTATCAGGCAACATGTTAATGGACGTCTTCATTTATCAGGCAACATGTTAATGGACGTCTTCATTTATCAGGCAACATGCAGATGTTAATGGACGTCTTCATTTATCAGGCAACATGTTAATGGACGTCTTCATTTATCAGGCAACATGTTAATGGACGTCTTCATTTATCAGGCAACATGTTAATGGACGTCTTCATTTATCAGGCAACATGTTAATGGACGTCTTCATTTATCAGGCAACATGCAGATGTTAATGGACGTCTTCATTTATCAGGCAACATGTTAATGGACATCTTCATTTATCAGGCAACATGTTAATGGACGTCTTCATTTATCAGGCAACATGTTAATGGACGTCTTCATTTATCAGGCAACATGTTAATGGACGTCTTCATTTATCAGGCAACATGTTAATGGACGTCTTCATTTATCAGGCAACATGTTAATGGACGTCTTCATTTATCAGGCAACATGTTAATGGACGTCTTCATTTATCAGGCAACATGTTAATGGACGTCTTCATTTATCAGGCAACATGTTAATGGACGTCTTCATTTATCAGGCAACATGTTAATGGACGTCTTCATTTACCAGGCAACATGTTAATGGACGTCTTCATTTTATCAGGCAACATTGTGTGTTTACCTGGCAACATGCAGAGGTTTATGGACTTGTGTGTTTACCTGGCAACATGCAGAGGTTTATGGACTTGTGTGTTTACCTGGCAACATGCAGAGGTTTATGGACTTGTGTGTTTACCTGGCAACATGCAGAGGTTTATGGACTTGTGTGTTTACCTGGCAACCGCTCTGCACGTAATCTACATTTCTTCAGCATTTTAATTTAAACAGCTAATTAAAACCACCTTGTACTGATGCCTTACAGCTATTACAACTTAATTAGTATGGGGGGTTTATAGGTTTTCTCTGAGGCAGAGAACTTTGTCTAATTCTGCCACATTGATACAGAAATACACTGAAGCGGGACAGAATCTGGAATATTGTGAATATTGGCATTTGACTGAACTTGTTTTTACAGTGGCTAATGTAGCTGAAAGGCCTGTCGAGCCACAGGAAGATTATGTGTCAGCATTGTGTTACGCGTCATATCAGGACAAACATTGAAAGTCTAGATGCTGAATCATGTGAACTTGCATGTCATAGTGTATTGTCTGGTGTTTTGCTGGCTTACGAGGGTTCAAAAACGCATTTCCACAATCAAACAGTAATTGATAGCACCACGGCAGAAAACACAATATGTGTATTCAGTGAAAATTGTCCCTATCTTTGAAATCACTAGCCAATACAATCTCCTCTTGTCTGTCCTGTCTGGTTTATAATACACTAGTTGAAATCATTAGCCAATACAATCTCCTCCTGTCTGTCCTGTCTGGTTTATAATACACTGGTTGAAATCACTAGCCATTACAATCTCCTCCTGTCCTGTCTGGTTTATAATACACTAGTTGAAATCACTAGCCATTACAATCTCCTCCCGTCCTGTCTGGTTTATAATACTTTAGTTGAAATCACTAGCCATTACAATCTCCTCCTGTCCTGTCTGGTTTATAATACACTAGTTGAAATCACTAGCATTACAATCTCCTCCTGTCCTGTCTGGTTTATAATACACTAGTTGAAATCACTAGCCATTACAATCTCCTCCTGTCCTGTCTGGTTTATAATACTTTAGTTGAAATCACTAGCCATTACAATCTCCTCCTGTCCTGTCTGGTTTATAATACTTTAGTTGAAATCACTAGCCATTACAATCTCCTCCTGTCCTGTCTGGTTTATAATATTTTAGTTGAAATCATTAGCCAATACAATCTCCTCCTGTCTGTCCTGTCTGGTTTATAATACACTAGTTGAAATCATTAGCCAATACAATCTCCTCCTGTCTGTCCTGTCTGGTTTATAATACACTAGTTGAAATCACTAGCCAATACAATCTCCTCCCGTCCTGTCTGGTTTATAATACTTTAGTTGAAATCACTAGCCATTACAATCTCCTCCTGTCCTGTCTGGTTAACTCTAATAAACATCTAGGTGCAAATTTGCATGCTGAGCATTTTTCAAGTTTCTTTTCATTTGGCTTGAGACACTTGTTTTTGAAATATTTTATTATTTGTATTGTCATGTACAGAATTCAACTCTCCCAAATAAGCATATCTATCAATGTTCTTTTGTTCATAAGAGTGTCCCAAATGTTCAAGTAGTCGTTCATATGACGTGAGACACTCATTTATGATTCTAAAACTGCAGTGAAGCTCCTCTGTTATTCTTTCTTCTGTTGTCTGGGATTGACTAAGGCCACATTTAGACAAGCAGCCCAATTCTGATCTTTTGTCTGGGATTGACTAAGGCCACATTCAGACAAGCAGCCCAATTCTGATCTGTTGTCTGGGATTGACTAAGGCCACATTCAGACAAGCAGCCCAATTCTGATCTTTTGTCTGGGATTGACTAAGGCCACATTTAGACAAGCAGCCCAATTCTGATCTGTTGTCTGGGATTGACTAAGGCAGCATTCAGACAAGCAGCCCAATTCTGATCTGTTGTCTGGGATTGACTAAGGCCACATTTAGACAAGCAGCCCAATTCTGATCTTTTGTCTGGGATTGACTAAGGCCACATTTAGACAAGCAGCCCAATTCTGATCTTTTGTCTGGGATTGACTAAGGCCACATTCAGACAAGCAGCCCAATTCTGATCTGTTGTCTGGGATTGACTAAGGCCACATTCAGACAAGCAGCCCAATTCTGATCTTTTGTCTGGGATTGACTAAGGCCACATTTAGACAAGCAGCCCAATTCTGATCTGTTGTCTGGGATTGACTAAGGCAGCATTCAGACAAGCAGCCCAATTCTGATCTGTTGTCTGGGATTGACTAAGGCAGCATTCAGACAAGCAGCCCAATTCTGATCTGTTGTCTGGGATTGACTAAGGCAGCATTCAGACAAGCAGCCCAATTCTGATCTGTTGTCTGGGATTGACTAAGGCCACATTTAGACAAGCAGCCCAATTCTGATCTGTTGTCTGGGATTGACTAAGGCCACATTCAGACAAGCAGCCCAATTCTGATCTGTTGTCTGGGATTGACTAAGGCCACATTCAGACAAGCAGCCCAATTCTGATCTGTTGTCTACTAATTGATCTTTTCAGCAATCACATCATATCTTCTCACATCAGACATTTTGTCAGAGCTTATCTGATTGGTCAAAAGACCACTTCAGTTTTTTATGTATCGAATGAAAATCGAAAGTGTGTTAAAAGTGTGTCAATGTGTTTCCATTGCATTTTGAACTCTACCGATAGTTTTGTCACAAAAACTGTTGAGTAAAAAAATAGCTAATGAGCCCACTCTAGTCTTAGTACGTGTGCTCTAGCCAACAGCAGTGAGATTATTATGGATAAGAGCGAGAATATTTGTATTTGTCAAACAGCAGTCAATCATCGACCATCATATCACCAGAATAAGAGCCTCAATATTTATTGTAAAGGAGCATCAAGATCACGTTGCACTTTCACCACCCTGTGAAGTTCATCATAATATATTTAATCTGTAGCCTAATAAACTGCATTGAGTCGTAGTGGGAGGTCCATACTACATATGGCATGACCTCAAGTTTACGCTGATATGATGGTTATTAAATCAATATTTGCGCATAAAGGCGTTTCCACTGCCATTGCTTGCATAATTAATTTTACCAAAACAAAAAGAGCCCACCATGTCGAATGAACAAATGATCTATTGGCATTTACACAACTGTACCGAAACTTCCGGTTTCCATCACAGCTGTCGCACGGTATGACTTTACTTGCATAAAAAACATTGTCCTAGCTAGCTAACCACTGTAACAGTTGTTTCTGTATCAGATGTCTGAATAACGTAGCTATCATTGTTCTCAAGGACCTAAACTGTAGTTGTTCTAGCTAGTCACCCCTTAATCTCCGTTAACCCAAAATTAAATCTTGAGTAATTTGGTCAGATGCTCGATTCAAAGAGAAATTAGAAAACTCCTTCAGCTGAAAAACGTTGGAAGAAATGATGTGCTAGGTGATGAATAAGTAGATGATTATGAAACCGTAGAGCTCAATAGAAAGACAGCTGATGTGTCGTGTCGAGAGTAATGTAAAATGCTACAGGCCCCGTGTGGCTCAGTTGGTAGCGCATGGCGCTTGCAACGCCAGGGTTGTGGGTTCGATTCCCACGGGGGGCCAGTACAAAAAAAAAAAAAAAAAAGTATGAATGTATGTACTTGTAAGTCGCTCTGGATAAGAGCGTCTGCTAAATGACTTAAATGTACAGTCATTAGACTTCAATACATTCTTTATATTTTATTTAACTAGGCAAGTCAGTTAAGAACAAATTCTTATTTACAATTTATTTTTTATTTATTTAACTAGGCAAGTCAGTTAAGAACAAATTCTTATTTTCAATGACGGCCTGGGAACAGTGGGTTAACTGCCTTGTTCAGGGGCAGAACAACAGATTTGTACTTTGTCAGCTCGGGGATTTGAACTTGCAACCTTTTGGTTACTAGTCCAATGCTCTAACGACTAGGCGACCCTGCCACCCCACTATGACAGCCTACACTGGCTAAACCCGGAAAACACTGGGCCAATTGTGCGCCGCCCTATGGGACTTCACGGCCGGTTGTGATATAGCCTGTAATCGAACCAGGGTGTCTGTAGTGACGCCTCTAGCACTGAGATGCAGTGCCTTAGACCGCTGCGCCACTCAGGTGCACTCAGACAATCCTTTTGCAGCCAGGAGGCTGGCTGGTGTTAACTATGATATCAGCAGGAGGCTGGCTGGTGTTAAGGAACACCTATGTGAGAATGCTATTCATTGACTACAGCTCAGCGTTCAACACCATAGTGCTCTCAAAGCTCATCACTAAACTAAGGACCCTGGGACTAAACACCTCCCTCTGCAACTGGATCCTGGACTTCCTGACTGGTCGCCCCCAAGTGGTAAAGGTAGGTAACACCATACTTGCCACGCTGATCCTCAACACAGTGGCCCCTCAGGACTATGTGGTCAGTCCCCTTTTGTACTCCCTCTTCACTCATGACTGCATGGCCAAGCATGACTCCAACACCATCATTAAGTTTGCTAATGACACAACAGTGGTAGGCCTGATCACCAACAACAGCGAGACAGCCTATTGGCAGGAGGTCAGAGACCTGGCCGTGTGGTGCCAGGACAACAACCTCTCCCTCAATGTGATCAAGACAATGGAGATGATTGTGGACTACAGGAAAAGGAGGACCGAGCACGCCCCCATTCTCAATGATGGGGCTGTAGTGGAGCAGGTTGAGAGCTTCAAGTGCCTTGGCGTCCACATTACAACAAACTAACATGGTCAAAGCACACCAAGACAATCGTGAAGAGGGCACGACAAAACGTATTCCCCCTCAGAAGGCTGAAAAGATTTGGCATGGGTCCTCAGATCCTCAAAAGGTTCTACAGCTGCAACATCGAGAGCATCCTGACGGGTTGCCTCACTGCCTGATATGGCAGCTGCTCGGCTTCCGACTGCAAGACACTGCAGAGGGTAGTGCGAACGGCCCAGTACATCACCATGGCCAAGCTTCCTGCCCTCCAGGACCTCTATACCAGGCGGTGTCAGAGGAAGGCCCTAAAAAATTGTCAACGACTCCAGCCACCCTAGTCATAGACTTTTCTCTCTGCTACCGCACGGCAAGCGGTACCGGAGCACCAAGTCTAGGTCCAAGAGGCTTCTAAACAGCTTCTACCCCCAAGCCATAAGACTCCTGAACATCTAATCAAATGGCTACCCAGACTATTTGCATTGCCCACCCCCCCCCCTCTTCTATGCTGCTGCTACTCTCTGTTATCTATTCATAGTCACTATAATAACTCTACCTACATGTAAATATTTACCTCAATTACCTCGACACCGGTGCCCCAGGACATTGACACATTGACTCTGTACCGGTACCCCATATATATATAGCCCCGCTATTGTTATTTACTGCTGCTCTATAATTATTTGTTTTTCTTATCTCTTACTTTTTTTTTGTTGGTATTTTCTTAAAACTGCATTGTTGGTTAAGCTTGTAAGTAAGCATTTCACTGTCAGGTCTACACCTGTTGTATTTGGCACATGTGACAAATATAATTTGATTTGATTTGTTAACTATGATATCAATGTCCATTTAGATGTGGAGAGAGTGGGGGAGGAAGAGCCCAGTACAGTAAAACCCTGCGGATCACTGTGCCCGTGTCTCATATCGCACCCTATTCCCTATATAGTGCACTACTTTTGACCAGAAGTAGTGCACTAAATAGGGTGCCATTTGGGATGCTCACTTTGTGAGTCCTGTGGGAAATCATGCTGTTGACTCTCCATCAGACAGCAGGGTCTGGTCTTCCAAATGGGTTGAATCAGAGAGCAGACACTCAGGTCACTGCTGCAGTATTGATTACCAATGGAAGACCAGACCACTCACTTTCATTCTTTATATCCCTCCTTCCTTCCCTTTCTCTGTCTCTCTCTCTCTTTCTCTCTCTCTCTCTGTCCTTCTCTTTTTCACACGCACGCACACACACACACACACACACACACACACACACACACACACACACACACACACACACACACACACACACACACACACACACACACACACACACACACAAAGCTGACAAGCAGTCAGCATGCAGTAGCACATGGGCAGGTTAATGGTTGGCTAGCCTAGCATGTTATCAATATAGTAGCACATAGGCAGGTTAATAGTTGGCTAGCCTAGCATGTTATCAACATAGTAGCACATAGGCAGGTTAATAGTTGGCTAGCCTAGCATGTTATCAACATAGTAGCACATAGGCAGGTTAACAGTTGGCTAGCCTAGCATGTTATCAACATAGTAGCACATGGGCAGGTTAATGGTTGGCTAGCCTAGCATGTTATCAACATAGTAGCACATGGGCAGGTTAATGGTTGGCTAGCCTAGCATGTTATCAACATAGTAGCACACGGGCAGGTTACTTATTGGCTAGCCTAGCATGTTATCAACATAGTAGCACACGGGCAGGTTACTTATTGGCTAGCCTAGCATGTTATCAACATAGTAGCACACGGGCAGGTTACTTATTGGCTAGCCTGGTATGTTTTCAGCATGCTTATTTTGCCCCATAATACAGATGAACAAATACATATTTAAATGACTCTCATTAAATTACTCTAAATGACATGTTCTTTGCTGACTCTCTCATTATATAAAAACAACCACATAGCAACCACATAGCAATAGAGTTGAACCAAAGCAGAGGTTATCTAATTTGCCCGTCTCAACCCTCATTTATGAGGCCTGTATTTTGGGGGCTTGGCGCTGTTGCGGGCAAAACACGGTGGGGTGTTTATTGAAGTCCTGAACCCGTTCTCCT
The DNA here is from genome assembly GCF_016432855.1 of Salvelinus namaycush. Taxonomy (NCBI): domain Eukaryota; kingdom Metazoa; phylum Chordata; class Actinopteri; order Salmoniformes; family Salmonidae; genus Salvelinus; species Salvelinus namaycush. Next base: position 1,870,433 of record NC_052329.1, read on the forward strand.
CTCATTAAATTGATTTATAAGCTCAATAAGCCAAGCCTCCGGGCAGCAGGTGTGAAAGGCAGTGTGAGGAACTGAGCTCCATGACATCCATCAACTTGAGTAGGAGCAGCCCAGCCATCCTCCTCCTCAACCAGATGTAGTCTGGCTCTGGCTGGCCTTTGGGCTGGAGCTGGTTGACCGCCTGGTCTCACATCTTTAACTCTGACCTCTGGAACCCTTCCACACTGTTCCAGCTAGTTTGGAATAGTTGTGTATCAGAGCATAATGTTTATGGTAGATTTTTTGGGGTGGAGGGGGTAGATCAGATTTAATGCTGCGGATAGATTGTGGCTTCCATCAATTTAATTGTCTGCATCATTTCCAATCACCCATATATATGTTTTTGTAAATATACAGTGCATTCAGAAACTATTCAGACCTCTTGACTTTTTCCACATTCTGTTATGTTACAGCCGAATTTTAAAATGGATAACATTCATTTTTTCCCCCTCATCAATCAACACACAATATCCCATAATGATAAATCAAAAACAGGTTTTTAGAAATCCTGCAACCTGTTTCCATTGATAATACTTGAGATGTTTCTACAACTTGATTGAAGCCACGTGTGGTAAATTCAATTGGTTGGACATGATTTGAAAATGCACACACCTGTCTATATAACTTCCTACATTTGACAGTACATGTCAGAGCAAAAACCAAGACATGAGGTCAAAGGAATTGTCAGAATAGCTCTGAGACAGGATTGTGTCAAGGCACAGATCTTGGGAAGTGTACCAAAAAATGTCTGCAGCATTTGAAGGTCCCCAAGAACACAGTGGCCTCCATCATTCTTAAATGGAAGAAGTTTGGAACCACCAATACTCTTCCTAGAGCTGGCCAAACTGAGCAATCAGGGGTGAAGGGCCTTGGTCTGGAATGTGACCAAGAACCCGATGGTCACTCTGACACAGCTCCAGAGTTCCTCTGTGGAGATGGGAGAACCTTCCAGAAGGACAACCATCTCGGCAGCACTCAACCGATCAGTCCCAGTGTATTTACCCCTGTGTTTCCTGTCTCTCTGTACCAGTGTATTTATCCCTGTGTTTCCTGTCTCTCTGTACCAGTGTATTTATCCCTGTGTTTCCTGTCTCTCTGTACCAGTGTATTTATCCCTGTGTTTCCTGTCTCTCTGTGCCAGTGTATTTATCCCTGTGTTTCCTGTCTCTCTGGGCCAGTGTATTTATCCCTGTGTTTCCTGTCTCTCTGTACCAGTGTATTTATCCCTGTGTTTCCTGTCTCTCTATGCCAGTGTATTTATCCCTGTGTTTCCTGTCTCTCTGTACCAGTGTATTTATCCCTGTGTTTCCTGTCTCTCTGTCCCAGTGTATTTATCCCAGTGTTTCCTGTCTCTCTGTACCAGTATATTTGTCCCTGTGTTTCCTGTCTCTCTGTCCCTGTGTATTTATCCCTGTCTCTCTGTACCAGTGTATTTATCCCTGTGTTTCCTGTCTCTCTATACCAGTGTAATTATCCCTGTGTTTCCTGTCTCTCTGTACCAGTGTATTTATCCCTGTGTTTAAACTGTCTCTCTGTACCAGTCTATTTATCCCTGTGTTTCCTGTCTCTCTGTACCAGTGTATTTATCCCTGTGTTTCCTGTCTCTCTGTACCAGTGTATTTATCCCTGTGTTTCCTGTCTCTCTGTACCAGTGTATTTATCCCTGTGTTTCCTGTCTCTCTGTACCAGTGTATTTATCCCTGTGTTTCCTGTCTCTCTGTACCAGTGTATTTATCCCTGTGTTTCCTGTCTCTCTGTACCAGTGTATTTATCCCTGTGTTTCCTGTCTCTCTGTACCAGTGTATTTATCCCTGTGTTTCCTGTCTCTCTGTACCAGTGTATTTATCCCTGTGTTTCCTGTCTCTCTGTCCCAGTGTATTTATCCCTGTGTTTCCTGTCTCTCTGTACCAGTGTATTTATCCCTGTGTTTCCTGTCTCTCTGTGCCAGTGTATTTATCCCTGTGTTTCCTGTCTCTCTGTGCCAGTGTATTTATCCCTGTGTTCCCTGTCTCTCTGTGCCAGTGTATTTATCCCTGTGTTTCCTGTCTCTCTCTGCCAGTGTATTTATCCCTGTGTTTCCTGTCTCTCTCTGCCAGTGTATTTATCCCTGTGTTTCCTGTCTCTCTGTACCAGTGTATTTATCCCTGTGTTTCCTGTCTCTCTGTACCAGTGTATTTATCCCTATGTTTCCTGTCTCTCTGTGCCAGTGTATTTATCCCTGTGTTTCCTGTCTCTCTGTACCAGTGTATTTATCCCTGTGTTTCCTGTCTCTCTGTACCAGTGTATTTATCCCTGTGTTTCCTGTCTCTCTGTACCAGTGTATTTATCCCTGTGTTTCCTGTCTCTCTGGGCCAGTGTATTTATCCCTGTGTTTCCTGTCTCTCTGTACCAGTGTATTTATCCCTGTGTTTCCTGTCTCTCTATGCCAGTGTATTTATCCCTGTGTTTCCTGTCTCTCTGTACCAGTGTATTTATCCCTGTGTTTCCTGTCTCTCTGTCCCAGTGTATTTATCCCAGTGTTTCCTGTCTCTCTGTACCAGTATATTTGTCCCTGTGTTTCCTGTCTCTCTGTACCAGTGTATTTATCCCTGTGTTTTAAACTGTCTCTCTGTACCAGTCTATTTATCCCTGTGTTTCCTGTTTCTCTGTACCAGTGTATTTATCCCTGTGTTTCCTGTCTCTCTGTACCAGTGTATTTATCCCTGTGTTTCCTGTCTCTCTGTCCCAGTGTATTTATCCCTGTGTTTCCTGTCTCTCTGTACCAGTGTATTTATCCCTGTGTTTCCTGTCTCTCTGTCCCAGTGTATTTATCCCTGTCTCTCTGTACCAGTGTATTTATCCCTGTGTTTCCTGTCTCTCTGTACCAGTGTATTTATCCCTGTGTTTCCTGTCTCTCTGTCCCAGTGTATTTATCCCTGTGTTTCCTGTCTCTCTGTACCAGTGTATTTATCCCTGTCTCTCCTTCCCAGTGTATTTATCCCTGTGTTTCCTGTCTCTCTGTCCCAGTGTATTTATACCTGTGTTTCCTGTCTCTCTGTCCCAGTGTATTTATCCCTGTCTCTCCTTCCCAGTGTATTTATCCCTGTGTTTCCTGTCTCTCTGTACCAGTGTATATATCCCTGTGTTTCCTGTCTCTCTGTACCAGTGTATTTATCCCTGTGTTTCCTGTCTCTCTGTATAAGTGTATTTATCCCTGTGTTTCCTGTCTCTCTGTACCAGTGTATTTATCCCTGTGTTTCCTGTCTCTCTGTACCAGTGTATTTATCCCTGTGTTTCCTGTCTCTCTGTGCCAGTGTATTTATCCCTGTGTTTCCTGTCTCTCTGTGCCAGTGTATTTATCCCTGTGTTTCCTGTCTCTCTGGGCCAGTGTATTTATCCCTGTGTTTCCTGTCTTTCTGTACCAGTGTATTCATCCCTGTGTTTCCTGTCTCTCTGGGCCAGTTTGTCTTGTATGTCCAAGACTACCAGCGTTTTCCTGCTTTGCCTTTTCTCCTTTTTCTAGTCCTCCTGGTTTTGACCCTTGCCTGTTTCTGGACTCTGTACCCGCCTGCCTGACCATCCTGCCTGCCCTGACCTCGAGCCTGCCTGCCCCTCTGTACCTCCTGAACTCTGATCTGGTTTTGACCTTTTGCCTGTCCACAACCATTCTCTTGCCTATTCCCTTTGGATTATTAAACATCTTAAACTCCAACCATCTGCCTCCTGTGTCTGCATTTGGGTCTCGCCTAGTGTCATGATACGAATGACTCTGGCCTAGTCTGGGCCATTATTTTCAGACTCGGGACGGATCCGGCTGCCAGGACCAGCAGTTTTAGATCAGAATCAAGCCAGATGTGGGCCAGACATTTGTCCTACGTGGGAAGGAATAACCTAAATATTGACTGTTAAAATAATGTTAAATCTATACCCAGCAGAATACTATATTTTGATATAATGTGAACCTCTGACTGGTTAATTACTTTGTTTCAACTACTTTAATATTTACCTGTGTTTTTCTAACGCCACAATCTTATAAATCTAGGAAAACAAGTGTCTAGAATGATTTTTTATTAGTCTCCTGGATCCTCAACAACAAGCATTACAGTTGTGTCTCAAATGGCACCCTATTCCCTTTATAGTGCACTACCTAGAGAATAGGGTGCCATTTGGGATGCAGGCAGGAAGCACCCTAAGTTTACACAAAGAAAATATATTCAGAGCACAATGTCCAAACCAGAATTAAATGGCATGAAACCGGTAAATTATTCTCTGTAGAGATCTTGAAAGATGTTCGGAGCACAATGTCCTAACCAGAATAAAATGGCATGAAAGAGCATGATGTCCTAACCAGAAAACAATGTAATGAAACCAGTAAATTATTGTTTGTAGAGAACTTGAAAGATGTTCAGAGCACAATGTTCTCACCAGAATAAAACGTAATGAAAGCACTAGATAATACTCTGTAGAGAACTTGAACGCAACAGACCCATTAAAAGGTGTTTGAAGCCTCTCTGATTCAGAACAGCTAGCTCTCTCTCTCTCTGAACAGCACATTTTTAAACACCATATTTTATTCAAACAAAGTTATTGAAAGCTCAGTGGTAAGAATATAAATAACATTTTTTATAATACAATTAATATTCCTATAAATTCTAATATGATTTTTATAATGATTTTATAATGATTCTTAAAATGAATGTGTAAACAGTAAATATTTTAATGACTGTAAAATCCTAAACATATCTAAGCATACCATATGGTAAACATGCTATAGTTAGAGTGTCCTCTGTCAAATGCTCCTCATCCATCATCCCAGTAAGTGTAACATAAATGTCTGTTTGACCATCAGGGTTATTGATGGAGGATGGAGGTCATTATACTGTGGGCAGCAAATGCTCTTCCAGTGCTCTTCAACAGTCTACTTGGTGGTTGGAGGACCAAATCCCAGAAGGACAAATGTCTAGACATCTTCCCTTCTTTTATATGGCTGTGTCTCAAATGGCATTATCAAGTAAAACAGAAAACCAGCTTCGGAGTTAAATAACCCTACCCTATAGTGGGCCCTGGTCAAAAGTAGAGCACTATATAGAGAATAGGTTATGATTAGGGGCACATTACTTATCTCTTATTTTATATAACTTATTTTACATGTGTATATGTTAAACCATGTAGTGTTGTGGTATGCCATTATATGATTAATATTATATCTATTCTACAGTGTAACGGATTTCCTCTTCGTCTGAGGAGGAGTAGCAAGGATCGGACCAATATGCAGCGTGGTAAGTGTTCGTCATATTTTAATAATAAACTGAACACTACAAAATACAAAAATAACAAAGTGAATGAAAACGAAAAACCGAAACACAAACACAAACCCAGGAAACAACCAACAACAACAGAAATGGGGAAAAACAGGCTACCTAAATATGATTCTCAATCAGAGACAACGATCGACAGCTGCCTCTGATTGAGAACCATATCAGGCCAGACATAGAAATACAACATAGAAAACAGAACATAGACTACCCACCCCAACTCACGCCCTGACCAACCTAACACAAAGACATAGAAAGAAACTAAGGTCGAACGTGACATACAGTGTAGTACAACATTATATGATTAATATTATAGCTATTCTACAGTGTAGTACAACATTATATGATTAATATTATAGCTATTCTACAGTGTAGTACAACATTATATGATTAATATTATAGCTATTCTACAGTGTAGTACAACATTATATGATTAATATTATAGCTATTCTACAGTGTAGTACAACATTATATGATTAATATTATAGCTATTCTACAGTGTAGTACAACATTATATGATTAATATTATAGCTATTATACAGTGTAGTACAACATTATATGATTAATATTATAGCTATTCTACAGTGTAGTACAACATTATATGATTAATATTATAGCTATTCTACAGTGTAGTAAAACATTATATGATTAATGTTATAGCTATTCTATAGTGTGGTAAACAATTTATTTATTTATTCTTATTTAACCAGGTAGGCTAGTTGAGAACAAGTTCTCATTTACAACTGCGACCTGGCCAAGATAAAGCAAAGCAGTGCGACACAGACAACAACACAGAGTTACACATGGAGGAAAACAAACATACAGTCAATAATACAAAAGAAAAAATCTATATACAGTGTGTGCAAATGAGGTAAGATAAGACAATAAATAGGCCATAGTGGCGAAATAATTACAATATACCAATTCAACACTGGAGTGATAGATGTGCAGAAGATGAATGTGCAAGTAGAGATACTGGGGTGTAAAGGAGCAAAATAAATAAATAACAGTATGGGGATGAGGTAGCTTGGATGGGCTATTTACAGATGGGCAATGTACAGATGCAGTGATCTGTGAGCTGCTCTGACAGCTGGTGCTTAAAGTTAGTCAGGGAGATATGAGTCTCCAGCTTCAGTGATTTTTGCGGTTCGTTCCAGTCATTGGCAGTAGAGAACTGGAAGGAAAGGCGGCCAAAGGAGGTGTTGGCTTTGGGGACGACCAGTGAGATATACCTGCTGGAGCACGTGCTGCGGGTGGGTGCTGCTATGGTGACCAGTGAGCTGAGATAAGGCGGGGCTTTACCTAGCAAAGTCTTATAGATGACCTGGAGCCAGTAGGTCTGGGGACGAATATTATTCGAGGGCCAGCCACCGAGGGCATACAGGTCGCAGTGGTGGGTAGTATATGGGGCTTTGGTGACAAAACGGATGGCACTGTGATAGACTGCATCCAATTTGCTGAGTAGAGTATTGGAGGCTATTTTGTAAATGACATCGCCGAAGTCCAGGATCGGTAGGATAGTCAGTTTTACGAGGGTATGTTTGGCAGCATGAGTGAAGGATGCTTTGTTGCGAAATAGGGAGCCGATTCAAGATAACATTTTGGATTGGAGATGCTTAGTGTGAGTCTGGAAGGAGAGTTTACAGTCTAACCAGACACCTAGGTATTTGTAGTTGTCCACATATTCTAAGTCAGAACTGTCCAGAGTAGTGATGCTAGACTGGCGGGCAGGTGTGGGCAGCGATCGGTTGAAGAGCATGCATTTAGTTTTTCTTGCGTTTAAGAGCAGTTGAAGGCCACGGAAGGAGAGTTGTATGGCATTGAAGCAGGTCTGGAGGTTATTTAACACAGTGTCCAAAGAAGGGCCAGAAGCATACAGAATGGTGTCGTCTGTGTATAGGTGGATCAGAGAATCACCCGCAGCAAGAGCAACATCACTGATATATATAGAGAAGAGAGTTGGCCCGAGAATTGAACCCTGTGGCCCTTGAACCCTGAGGTCCGGACAACAGGCCCTCCGATTTGACACACTGAAGCCTGTCTGAGAAGTAGTTAGTGAACCAGGCGAACCATGTGGTGTTGATTCATGTTATTGCTATTCTATAGTGTGGTAAACCATGTGGTGTTGATTCATGTTATTGCTATTCTATAGTGTGGTAAACCATGTGATGTTGATTCATGTTATTGCTATTCTATAGTGTGGTAAACCATGTGGTGTTGATTCATGTTATTGCTATTCTATAGTGTGGTAAACCATGTGGTGTTGATTCATGTTATTGCTATTCTATAGTGTGGTAAACCATGTGGTGTTGATTCATGTTATTGCTATTCTATAGTGTGGTAAACCATGTGGTGTTGATTCATGTTATTGCTATTCTATAGTGTGGTAAACCATGTGGTGTTGATTCATGTTATTGCTATTCTATAGTGTGGTAAACCATGTGGTGTTGATTCATGTTATTGCTATTCTATAGTGTGGTAAACCATGTGGTGTTGATTCATGTTATTGCTATTCTATAGTGTGGTAAACCATGTGGTGTTGATTCATGTTATTGCTATTCTATAGTGTGGTAAACCATGTGGTGTTGATTCATGTTATTGCTATTCTATAGTGTGGTAAACCATGTGGTGTTGATTCATGTTATTGCTATTCTATAGTGTGGTAAACCATGTGGTGTTGATTCATGTTATTGCTATTCTATAGTGTGGTAAACCATGTGGTGTTGATTCATGTTATTGCTATTCTATAGTGTGGTAAACCATGTGATGTTGATTCATGTTATTGCTATTCTATAGTGTGGTAAACCATGTGGTGTTGATTCATGTTATTGCTATTCTATAGTGTGGTAAACCATGTGATGTTGATTCATGTTATTGCTATTCTATAGTGTGGTAAACCATGTGGTGTTGATTCATGTTATTGCTATTCTATAGTGTGGTAAACCATGTGGTGTTGATTCATGTTATTGCTATTCTATAGTGTGGTAAACCATGTGATGTTGATTCATGTTATTGCTATTCTATAGTGTGGTAAACCATGTGGTGTTGATTCATGTTATTGCTATTCTATAGTGTGGTAAACCATGTGGTGTTGATTCATGTTATTGCTATTCTATAGTGTGGTAAACCATGTGATGTTGATTCATGTTATTGCTATTCTATAGTGTGGTAAACCATGTGATGTTGATTGGGGGTTACAGTGAGATTAGTAGGAGAACAGAGACCTGGAGGGGGTTACAGTGAGATAGTAGGAGAACAGAGACCTGGAGGGGGGTTACAGTGAGATTAGTAGAGACGAGACCTGGAGGGGTGATTACAGTGAGATTAGTAGGAGAACAGAGACCTGGAGGGGGTTACAGTGAGATTAGTAGGAAGAACAGAGACCTGGAGGGGGTTACAGTGAGATTAGTAGGAGAACAGAGACCTGGAGGGGGTTACAGGAGATTAGTAGGAGAACAGAGACCTGGAGGGGGTTACAGTGAGATTAGTAGGAGAACAGAGACCTGGAGGGGGTTAAAGTGAGATTAGTAGGAGAACAGAGACCTGGAAGGGGGTTACAGTGAGATTAGTAGGAGAACAGAGACCTAGATGGGGTTACTGAGAGATTAATAGGAGAACAGAGACCTGGAGGGGGTTAAAGTGAGATTAGTAGCAGAACAGAGACCTGGAGGGTTACAGTGAGATTAGTAGGAGAACAGAGACCTGGAGGAGGGTTACAGTGAGATTAGTAGGAGAACAGAGACCTGAGGGGGTTCAGTGAGATTAGTGGAGAACGAGGACCTGGAGGGTTACAGTGAGATTAGTAGAGAACAGAGACCTGGAGGAGGTTACAGTGAGATAGTAGGAGAACAGAGACCTGGAGGGGGTTACAGTGAGATTAGTAGAGACAGAGACTGGAGGGGGTTCAGTGAGATTAGTAGGAGAACAGAGACCTGGAGGGGTTACAGTGAGATTAGTAGAGAACAGAGACCTGGAGGGGGGTTACAGTGAGATTAGTAGGAGAACAGAGACCTGGAGGGGGTTACAGTGAGATTAGTAGGAGAACGAGACCTGGAGGGGGTTACAGTGAGATTAGTAGGAGAACAGAGACCTGGAGGGGGGTTACAGTGAGATTAGTAGGAGAACAGAGACTGGAGGGGTTACAGTGAGATAGTAGGAGAACAGGCCCTGGAGGGGGTTACAGTGAGAGATTAGTAGAAACAGAGACCTGGAGGGGTTACAGTGAGATTAGTAGGAGAACAGAGACCTGGAGGGAGGTTCAGTGAGATTATTAGGAGAACAGAGACCTGGAGGGGGGTTACAGTGAGATTAGTAGGAGAACAGAGACCTGGAGGGTTTACAGTGAGATTGTAGGAAAACAGAGACCTGGAGGAGGGTTACAGTGATATAGTAGGAGAACAGAGACCTGAAGGGGGTTACAGTGAGATTAGTAGAGAACGAGACCTGGAGGGGTTACAGTGAGATTAGTAGGAGAACAGAGACCTGGAGGGGGTTACAGTGAGATTAGTAGGAGAACAGAGACCTGGATGAGGGTTACAGTGAGATTAGTAGGAGAACAGAGACCTGGAGGGGGGTTACAGTGAGATTAGTAGAAAAACAGGTCAAACCTATTCCCTGCATTGTGAGTGGGAGGGAACTGGGAAACGGTTAGGCCAAAAGAGGCAAGGAGTGGAAAGAGAGTGTTTGAAAGCCACCTATGTTTTTTATTTAACCTTTATTTAACTAGGCAAGTCAGTTAAGAACAAATTCTTATTTTCAATGACAGTCTAGGAACAGTGGGTTAACTGCCTTGTTCAGGGGCAGAATGACAGATTTTTGCCTTGTATATATAGTGTATCTACCTCAATTACCTTGTGTAACCGATGTGAAATGTCTAGCTAGTTTGCGGTGGTGCGCGCTAATAGCGTTTCAATCGGTGAAGTAACTCGCTTTGAGACCTTGAAGTAGTGGTTGTGTGCAGAGGGTCCCTGGTTCTCGCCTGGATCGGGGCGAGGGGACGGACTACAGTTATACTGTTACATCAGCTTGGGGAATTGATCTAGCAACTTTTCGGTTCCTGGCCCAACACTCTAACCACCTGCCCTGCCACCTGACACGGTATCCAGACTGGGCACGCGCCATCGTGCGCAAATTGATTTTGTCCCCCCGCACCAAACGCCATCACAACATGCAGGTTGAAATTTCAAAACAAGCTCTGAACCAATTTATTTTAATTTGGAAAATGGTCGAAAAGCATTAAACATTTATGGCAATTTAGCCATTTAGCTATTTAGCTAGCTTGCAGTTGCTCGCTAATTTGTCCTATTTAGCTAGCATGCTGTTGCTAGCTAATTTGTCCTGGGATATAAATGTTGAGTTGTTATTTCACCTGAAATGCACAAGGTCCTCTACTCTGACAATTAATCCACACATAAAACGGTCAACCGAATCGTTTCTAGTCATCTCTCCTCCTTCCAGGCTTTTTCTTCCTTGGAGTTTATATAGTGATTGGCATCTACACTTTCATAGTATTACTACACCGACCGAACTCAGTTCATCTTTCAATCACCCACGTGGGTATAAAAAAATTAGGAGATGGCACGTGTGTATCTGCTTCTATAAACCAATGAGGAGATGGGACGTCTTCTATAAACCAATGAGGAGATGGGACGTCTTTTATAAACCAATGAGGAGATGGGACGTCTTCTATAAACCAATGAGGAGATGGGAGAGGCAGGACTTGCAGCACTTTCTGCGCCACAAATAGAATCAACATCTATTTTAGCGCCTGGCAACGCAGACTCTCGTTGGCTCGTGCGAGCAGTGTGGGTGCAATGATTGAATAACATGTACATTTATTTTGCAAAGCTCGCGCACTCGACGCCTACAGTGTGGTCAGCATGTAAGATGTTCACTGTACCCTGCAATCACACCCACCTACAACACTGTAAATGTGAGTATTAGTCCATCTGAATCTGAAACTGAATCTGATCAACAGGAAATAAGAAGAGAATCTGATCAGTAGGAAATAAGAAGAGAATCTGATCAACAGGAAATAAGAAGAGAATCTGATCAGTAGGAAATAAGAAGAGAATCTGATCAGTAGGAAATAAGAAGAGAATCTGATCAGTAGGAAATAAGAAGAGAATCTGAACCTAAAGTAAATGGCTGAGTAGAAGAGAACCAACATTTTAGTGGATAGAATACAGGAAGGCTCATTTTATAGAGTAATATTTACAGGAATTCCCTTTTTCACAGGAAAACACTGGTTTTAGGCTTTTATTGAATAACAGGCATGAGTGTAAGCCCAGTTTCTTTGAGTCTGACATTTCCAAGGTTTTTAGTTTCTATTGTAAAACACACGTATTATTTCCACCGCAAGAACAACAGACTTAGCATTGCAATGACATTGAATTGAAATTAATCACC
>NC_052329.1:1882273-1957682 GCF_016432855.1 Salvelinus namaycush
CTACTGGGACCAGGCTACTGCTACTGAGACCAAGCTACTGCTACTGGGACCAGGTTACTGCTACTCGGGCCAGGCTTGGCTTCTCCACAGCCCATAGCCCAGGGTTCGTCAACTAGGTGAGGCCTCGGGCCAAATTGTTCATGAGCTAACAGTCGGCGGGCCAGAACATATTAGCACAATTGTGCGTGATCCTCTCACAGTCCGCCCAGGTGGAGAATTCTCCTCCCTTGCTAAGAAAACGATACCCTCGTTGGATGAGGCCGCAATTCAGACTGAGTTGATTGAATACCAGACATCGAGCAAAATCAGGGATGTGCTCAGGAGTTCCGTGTCCTTGTGTGCGTTGTGGGTGGCATGCTCAGAGGAATACAGCACTATAAAGAAACGCGCATTTTATGTGCTAACAATGTTTGGATCGACTTACACGTGCGAGTCCTCATTTTCCTTTAGGAACACAATATAGACTCACGACAGGAACAGGCTTTTACATAAGTCAATCGAGGACTGCCTGCGTACTAAAATCTCATCCATCTCATCCGACATCCACAAGATTGTGTCCGAGGGGAAATGCACCTTTTCCCATTGGATAAGTAAATGAGTGGCCTATATGACTGTATTTAGTAAATACTAACATGCATATCCAGGGTGTGCATATCCAGGGCTTATCAAAGTCTCAAGCTGACAGTATTTTCTGTTTGTTGTTTGGTTACTAGAGCAGGCTATCCCGAGACTCCCGATTCTAGACAATCAGACATCGCCTTTTTTTCCCCTTAAATTATTGTTTTATATAGGATGCTACATTTTTGTCCAGTTGCAATTGTTAGTAGTCCTAATAAATAAATAAATAAATCCCACTTCCCACCCACTTCTGATCTTTCTTAGTGTGAAAGATGCCGTTAAGCCTCATAGCCTACCTCAGCCCGTTGTTATTTTATATCGGCCTCGGCTCGGGAAGAAATCCACTCCAATTTAGCACTCTTGTTGTTTGTGAAGTCAAATTTAAAACGAAGATTATTGTTGAAATGAATTACTCGACTGGTGTAGTTTTTCTCCATCTGTTGCTGTGCGCCACTTGCGTAACAAGTTAGATATATTTTCAGCACGAGGCGCTGTTCAGCCTCTTGCAGCCTATCTTGCACACCATAGCCTCTTGTCAGCCTCTTGTCAGACTCTTGTCATCCTCTTGCAGCCTATCTTGCACACCATAGCCTCTTGTCACCCTCTTGCAGCCTATCTTGCACACCATAGCCTCTTGCAGCCTATCTTGCACACCATAGCCTCTTGTCAGCCTCTTGTCAGCCTCTTGCAGCCTATCTTGCACACCATAGCCTCTTGTCAGCCTATCTTGCACACCATAGCCTCTTGTCAGCCTCTTGTCAGCCTCTTGCAGCCTATCTTGCACACCATAGCCTCTTGCAGCCTATCTTGCACACCATAGCCTCTTGTCAGCCTCTTGTCAGCCTCTTGCAGCCTATCTTGCACACCATAGCCTCTTGTCAGCCTCTTGCAGCCTATCTTGCACACCATAGCCTCTTGTCAGCCTCTTGTCAGCCTCTTGCAGCCTATCTTGCACACCATAGCCTCTTGTCAGCCTCTTGTCAGCCTCTTGCAGCCTATCTTGCACACCATAGCCTCTTGTCAGCCTCTTGTCAGACTCTTGTCAGCCTCTTGTCAGCCTCTTGCAGCCTATCTTGCACACCATAGCCTCTTGTCAGCCTCTTGTCAGACTCTTGTCAGCCTCTTGTCAGACTCTTGTCAGCCTCTTGTCAGCCTCTTGTCAGCCTCTTGCAGCCTATCTTGCACACCATAGCCTCTTGTCAGCCTCTTGTCAGCCTCTTGTCAGCCTCTTGTCAGCCTCTTGCAGCTTAGGCTGTAAAACAGGAGGGTAATGTACAAGTGTATTGGTGTGTGATTTAAAAGACACCAGTTATTGTGTGTCTGTTAGTGTACCAAGAAGATAAGGTGTGTGTGTGTGTGTGTGTGTGTGTGTGTGTGTGTGTGTGTGTGTGTGTGTGTGTGTGTGTGTGTGTGTGTGTGTGCGCGTGAGAGAGAGAGAGAGAGTCGGTGTTGGTGTGTGTGTGTGTGAGAGAGAGTCAGTATCGGTGTGCCAAGAAGATAAGTATGGTGTGTGTGAGAGCCAGGAGTTGAGTCAAACATAATTAGGACTGGGCTGTGATGACAGAGACGGCCTAAACAGCTGAGCTCTGAGCTGCCTGCTGTTGGCACTGAGAGGACGGTGATTATCAGGCAGAAGCATGTCATCACATACTGTAGGACTCTGAACTTCAACGCTCTGTTATAGAGCCTACTTTAAGGCTGTCGTAAGCCTGACTTAACAGAACGCTCTGTTATAGAGCCTACTTTAAGGCTGTCGTAAGCCTGACTTAACAGAACGCTCTGTCATAGAGCCTACGTCGTAAGCCTGACTTAACAGAACGCTCTGTCATAGAGCTATTGTAAGCTTGACTTAACAGATCGCTCTGTTATAGAGACTACTTTAAGGCTGTCGTAAGCCTGACTTAACAGAACGCTCTGTTATAGAGCCTACTTTAAGGCTGTCGTAAGCCTGACTTAACAGAACGCTCTGTTATAGAGCCTACTTTAAGGCTGTCGTAAGCCTGACTTAACAGAACGCTCTGTTATAGAGCCTACTTTAAGGCTGTCGTAAGCCTGACTTAACAGAACGCTCTGTCATAGAGCTATTGTAAGCTTGACTTAACAGATCGCTCTGTTATAGAGACTACTTTAGGATGTCGTAAGCCTGACTTAACAGAACGCTCTGTTATAGAGCCTACTTTAAGGCTGTCGTAAGCCTGACTTAACAGAACGCTCTGTTATAGAGCCTACTTTAAGGCTGTCGTAAGCCTGACTTAACAGAACGCTCTGTTATAGAGCCTACTTTAAGGATGTCGTAAGCCTGACTTAACAGAACGCTCTGTTATAGAGACTACTTTAGGTTGTCATAAGCGTTTTACATAAACAACCCCGAGGTATGCGTTGTTGCAACGTGTGTATTATTGAACAGGCCTTATGAAAATGCAACAGCGAATATCAATATATCCCAAAATGATGATAGAGTGTAGTAAGACGCTGTCAGGGGAGGAGTGAGGTTACCATGTTGAGATGCAGTGTTGCTGTCACCGATACTCCCCCCTCATCTTGTCACTCCTCGGGATGCGTCCCAAATGACACCCTGTTCCCTGTATAGTGAAGTACTTTAGTAGTGCACTACGTAGGGAACAGGGTTTCATTTGGGATGCCGCACTCCTCTCTTTCCCTTTCTGTCTGGTCTTGTATCTCTCTAACGGTGAGGCTGATGAATAGGGAGTAGTGTTGGTTACAGCCATGTACAGTATATATATGGCTGATGAATAGGGAGTAGTGTTGGTTACAGCCATGTACAGTATATATATGGCTGATGAGTAGTGTTGGTTACAGCCATGTACAGATATATATGGCTGATGAGTAGTGTGGTTACAGCCATGTAGTATATATATGGCTGATGAATAGGGAGTAGTGTTGGTTACAGCCATGTACAGTATTATATGGCTGATGAATAGGGAGTAGTGTTGGTTACAGCCATGTACAGTATATATAGGCTGATGAATAGGGAGTAGTGTTGGTTACAGCCATGTACAGTATATATAGGCTGATGAATAGGGAGTAGTGTTGGTTACAGCCATGTACAGTATATATATGGCTGATGAATAGGGAGTAGTAAGTTACAGCCATGTACAGTATATTATGGCTGATGAATAGGGAGTAGTGCTGTGTTCAGCCATGTACAGTATATATATGGCTGATGAATAGGGAGTAGTGCTGGTTACAGCCATGTACAGATATATATGGCTGATGAATAGGGAGTAGTGTTGGTTACAGCCATGTACAGTAATATATGGCTGATGAATAGGGAGTAGTGTTGGTTACAGCATGTACAGTAATATATGGCTGATGAATAGGGAGTAGTGCTGGTTACAGCCTGTACAGTATTTATAGGCTGATGAATAGGAGTAGTGTTGGTTACAGCCATGTACAGTATATATATGGCTGATGAGTAGTGCTGGTTACAGCCATGTACAGTATATATATGGCTGATGAATAGGGAGTAGTGTTGTTACAGCCATGTACAGTATATATATGGCTGATGAATAGGGAGTAGTGTTGGTTACAGCCATGTACAGTATATATATGGCTGATGAATAGGGAGTAGTGCTGGTTACAGCCATGTACAGTATATATTGGCTGATGAATAGGGAGTAGTGTTGGTTACAGCCATGTACAGTATATATATGGCTGATGAAGTAGTGTTGGTTACAGCCATGTACAGTATATATATGCTGATGAATAGGGAGTAGTGCTGGTTACAGCCATGTCAGATATATATGGCTGATGAGTAGTGTTGGTTACAGCCATGTACAGTATATATATGGCTGATGAATAGGGAGTAGTGTTGGTTACAGCCATGTACAGTATATATATGGCTGATGAATAGGGAGTAGTGCTGGTTACAGCCATGTACAGTATATATATGGCTGATGAATAGGGAGTAGTGTTGGTTACACCCATGTACAGTATATATATGGCTGATGAATAGGGAGTAGTGCTGGTTACAGCCATGTACAGTATATATATGGCTGATGAATAGGGAGTAGGTGGTTACAGCAGTACAGTATATGTATGGCTGATGAATAGGGAGTAGTGCTGGTTACAGCCATGTACAGTATATATATGGCTGATGAATAGGGAGTAGTGTTGGTTACAGCCATGTACAGTATATATATGGCTGATGAATAGGGAGTAGTGTTGGTTACAGCCATGTACAGTATATATATGGCTGATGAATAGGGAGTAGTGTTGGTTACAGCCATGTACAGTATATATATGGCTGATGAATAGGGAGTAGTGCTGGTTACAGCCATGTACAGTATATATATGGCTGATGAATAGGGAGTAGTGTTGGTTACAGCCATGTACAGTATATATATGGCTGATGATAGGAGTAGTGTGGTTACAGCCATGTACAGTATAATATGGCTGATGAGTAGTGTTGGTTACAGCCATGTACAGTATATGTATGGCTGATGAATAGGGAGTGTGTTGGTTACAGCCATGTACAGTATATATATGCCAGTAGACTGGTCCCAGTAGCAGTAACCTGCTCCCAGATGCAGTAGCCTGGTCCCAGTAGCAGTAACCTGGTCCCAGTAGCAGTAGCCTGGTCTCAGTAGCAGTAGCCTGGTCCCAGATGCAGTAGCCAGTAGCAGTAGACTGGTCCCAGTAGCAGTAACCTGGTCCCAGCAGCAATAGCCTGGTCTCAGTAGCAGTAGCCTGGTCCCGGATGCAGTAGCCTGGCCCGAGAAGCAGTAACCTGGTCCCAGTAGCAGTAACCTGGTCCCAGTAGCAGTAACCTGGTCTCAGTAGCAGTAGCCTGGTCCCGGATGCAGTAGCCTGGTCCCAGGAGCAGTAACCTGGTCCCAGTAGCATTAACCAGGTCCCAGGAGCAGTAGCCTGGTCTCAGTAGCAGTAGCCTGGTCCCAGTAGCAGTAGCCTGGTCCCAGTAGCAGTACAGAAGCCTGGTCTCAGTAGCGGTAGCCTGGTCCCAGTAGCAGTAACCTGGTCCCAGTAGCGGTAGCCTGGTCCCAGTAGCACTACAGTAGCCTGGTCCCAGTAGCACTACAGTAGCCTGGTCTCAGTAGAAGTAACCTGGTCCCAGTAACAGTACCCTGGTCCCAGTAGCGGTAGCCTGGTCCCAGTAGCAGTAACCTGGTCCCAGTAGCGGTAGCCTGGTCCCAGTAGCAGTACAGTAGCCTGGTCCCAGTAGCAGTACAGTAGCCTGGTCTCAGTAGCAGTAACCTGGTTCCAGTAGCAGTAGCCTGGTCCCAGCAGCAGTAGCCTGGTCTCAGTAGCAGTAGCCTGGTCTCAGTAGCAGTAGCCTGGTCCCAGTAGCATTACAGTAGCCTGGTCCCAGTAGCAGTAGACTGGTCTCAGTAGCAGTAACCTGCTCCCAGATGCAGTAGCCTCGTCCCAGTAGCAGTAACCTGGTCTCAGTAGCAGTAACCTGGTCCCAGTAGTAGTAGCCTGGTCTCAGTAGCAGTAGCCTGGTCTCAGTAGCAGTAACC
This sequence comes from Salvelinus namaycush, assembly GCF_016432855.1. NCBI lineage: Eukaryota > Metazoa > Chordata > Actinopteri > Salmoniformes > Salmonidae > Salvelinus > Salvelinus namaycush. The sequence goes on from NC_052329.1 coordinate 1,888,393, forward strand.
TGGTCCCAGTAGCAGTATAGTAGCCTGGTCTCAGTAGCAGTAGCCTGGTCTCAGTAGCAGTAGCCTGGTCTCAGTAGCAGTGCCTGGTCCCAACAGCAGTCGCCTGGTTTCAGTAGCAGTAACCTGGTCCCAGTAGCAGTACAGTAGCCTGGTCTCAGTAGCAGTACAGTAGCCTGGTCCCAGTAGCATTAGCCTGTAGCAGTAGACTGGTCCCAGTAGCAGTAACCTGGTCTCAGTAGCAATAGCCTGGTCCCAGTAGCAGTAACCTGGTCCCAGTAGCAGTAGCCTGGTCCCAGTAGCAGTAGCCTGGTCCCAGTAGCAGTAGCCTGGTCCCAGATGCAGTAGCCTGGTCCCAGGAGCAGTAACCTGGTCCCAGGAGCAGTAACCTGGTCTCAGTAGCATTAGCCTGTAGCAGTAGACTGGTCCCAGTAGCAGTAACCTGGTCCCAGTAGCAATAGCCTGGTCCCAGTAGCAGTAACCTGGTCCCAGTAGCAGTAGCCTGGTCCCAGTAGCAGTAGCCTGGCCCCAGTAGCAGTAGCCTGGTCCCAGTAGCAGTAGCCTGGTCCCAGATGCAGTAGCCTGGTCCCAGGAGCAGTAACCTGGTCCCAGGAGCAGTAACCTGGTCCCAGTAGCAGTAACCTGGTCCCAGTAGCAGTAGCCTGGTCCCAGTAGCAGTACAGTAGCCTGGTCCCAGTAGCAGTACAGTAGCCTGGTCCCAGTAGCAGTAGACTGGTCTCAGTAGCAGTAAACTGCTCCCAGATGCAGTAGCCTCGTCCCAGTAGCAGTAACCTGGTCTCAGTAGCAGTACAGTAGCCTGGTCTCAGTAGCAGTAACCTGGTCCCGGTAGCAGTACAGTAGCCTGGTCTCAGTAGCAGTAGCCTGGTCTCAGTAGCAGTAGCCTGGTCCCAGCAGCAGTAGCCTGGTTTCAGTAGCAGTAACCTGGTCCCAGTAGTAGTAGCCTGGTCTCAGTAGCAGTAACCTGGTCCCAGTAGCAGTACAGTAGCCTGGTCTCAGTAGCAGTACAGTAGCCTGGTCTCAGTAGCAGTAGCCTGGTCTCAGTAGTAGTAGCCTGGTCTCAGTAGCAGTAACCTGGTCTCAGTAGCAGTAACCTGGTCTCAGTAGCAGTAGCCTGGTCTCAGTAGCAGTACAGTAGCCTGGTCCCAGTAGCAGTACAGTAGCCTGGTCTCAGTAGCAGTAGCCTGGTCTCAGTAGCAGTAGCCTGGTCCCAGCAGCAGTAGCCTGGTTTCAGTAGCAGTAACCTGGTCCCAGTAGTAGTAGCCTGGTCTCAGTAGCAGTAACCTGGTCCCAGTAGCAGTAACCTGGTCCCAGTAGCAGTACAGTAGCCTGGTCTCAGTAGCAGTAGCCTGGTCTCAGTAGCAGTAGCCTGGTCCCAGCAGCAGTAGCCTGGTTTCAGTAGCAGTAACCTGGTCTCAGTAGTAGTAGCCTGGTCTCAGTAGCAGTAACCTGGTCTCAGTAGCAGTAGCCTGGTCTCAGTAGTAGTAGCCTGGTCTCAGTAGCAGTAACCTGGTCTCAGTAGCAGTAACCTGGTCTCAGTAGCAGTAGCCTGGTCTCAGTAGCAGTACAGTAGCCTGGTCCCAGCAGCAGTAGCCTGGTTTCAGTAGCAGTAACCTGGTCCCAGTAGTAGTAGCCTGGTCTCAGTAGCAGTACAGTAACCTGGTCCCAGTAGCAGTACAGTAGCCTGGTCTCAGTAGCAGTACAGTAGCCTGGTCTCAGTAGCAGTACAGTAACCTGGTCTCAGTAGCAGTAACCTGGTCCCAGTAGTAGTAGCCTGGTCTCAGTAGCAGTAACCTGGTCCCAGTAGCAGTACAGTAGCCTGGTCCCAGTAGCAGTTGCCTGGTCCCAGTAGCAGTAGCCTGGTCTCAGTAGCAGTAGCCTGGTCCCAGCAGCAGTAGCCTGGTTTCAGTAGCAGTAACCTGGTCTCAGTAGCAGTAACCTGGTCCCAGGAGCAGTAGCCTGGTCCCGGTAGCAGTAGACTGGTCTCAGTAGCAGTAACCTGGTCCCAGGAGCAGTAGCCTGGTCCCAGTAGCAGTAGCCTGGTCCCAGTAGCAGTAGCCTGGTCCTAGTAGCGGTAGCCTGGTCCCAGTAGCAGTAGCCTGGTCCTAGTAGCGGTAGCCTGGTCCCAGTAGCAGTAGCCTGGTCCTAGTAGCGGTAGCCTGGTCCCAGTAACAGTAGCCTGGTCCTAGTAGCGGTAGCCTGGTCTCAGTAGCAGTAACCTGGTCCCAGGAGCAGTAGACTGGTCCCAGGAGCAGTAGCCTGGTCCCAGTAGCAGTAGACTGGTCTCAGTAGCAGTAGCCTGGTCCCGGTAGCAGTAGACTGGTCTCAGTAGCAGTAACCTGGTCCCAGTAGCAGTAGCCTGGTCCCAGTAGCAGTAGCCTGGTCTCAGTAGCAGTAGCCTGGTCCTAGTAGCGGTAGCCTGGTCCCAGTAGCAGTAGCCTGGTCCTAATAGCGGTAGCCTGGTCCCAGTAGCAGTAGCCTGGTCCTAATAGCGGTAGCCTGGTCCCAGTAGCAGTAGCCTGGTCCTAGTAGCAGCCTGGTCCTAGTAGCGGTAGCCTGGTCCCAGTAACAGTAGCCTGGTCCTAGTAGCGGTAGCCTGGTCCCAGTAACGGTAGCCTGGTCCCAGTAACGGTAGCCTGGTCCCAGTAACGGTAGCCTGGTCCCAGTAGCAGTAGCCTGGTCCCAGTAGCAGTACAGTAGCCTGGTCCCAGTAACGGTAGCCTGGTCCCAGTAGCAGTAGCCTGGTCCCAGTAGCAGTAACCCAGTCCCAGTAGCAGTAACCTGTTCCCGGTAGCGGTAGCTTGGTCCCAGTAGCAGTAGACTGGTCTCAGTAGCAGTAACCTGGTCTCAGTAGCAGTAACCTGGTCCCAGTAGCAGTAACCTGGTCCCAGGAGCAGTAGCCTGGTCCCAGTAGCAGTAGCCTGGTCCCAGTAGCAGTAGCCTGGTCCTAGTAGCGGTAGCCTGGTCCCAGTAGCAGTAGCCTGGTCCTAGTAGCGGTAGCCTGGTCCCAGTAGCAGTAGCCTGGTCCTAGTAGCGGTAGCCTGGTCCCAGTAACAGTAGCCTGGTCCTAGTAGCGGTAGCCTGGTCTCAGTAGCAGTAACCTGGTCCCAGGAGCAGTAGACTGGTCCCAGGAGCAGTAGCCTGGTCCCAGTAGCAGTAGACTGGTCTCAGTAGCAGTAGCCTGGTCCCGGTAGCAGTAGACTGGTCTCAGTAGCAGTAACCTGGTCCTAGTAGCAGTAGCCTGGTCCCAGTAGCAGTAGCCTGGTCTCAGTAGCAGTAGCCTGGTCCTAGTAGCGGTAGCCTGGTCCCAGTAGCAGTAGCCTGGTCCTAGTAGCGGTAGCCTGGTCCCAGTAGCAGTAGCCTGGTCCTAGTAGCAGTAGCCTGGTCCTAGTAGCGGTAGCCTGGTCCCAGTAACAGTAGCCTGGTCCTAGTAGCGGTAGCCTGGTCCCAGTAACGGTAGCCTGGTCCCAGTAACGGTAGCCTGGTCCCAGTAGCAGTAGCCTGGTCCCAGTAGCAGTACAGTAGCCTGGTCCCAGTAACGGTAGCCTGGTCCCAGTAGCAGTAGCCTGGTCCCAGTAGCAGTAACCCAGTCCCAGTAACGGTAGCCTGGTCCCAGTAGCAGTAACCCAGTCCCAGTAGCAGTAACCTGGTCTCAGTAGCAGTAACTTGGTCCCAGTAGCAGTAACCTGGTCTCAGTAGCAGTAACCTGGTCCCAGTAGCAGTAACCTGGTCTCAGTAGGAGTAACTTGGTCCCAGTAGCAGTAACCTGGTCCCAGATCTGTTTGTACTTTTGTCTGCTCCATTGTCATTGTCAAGCCCAATAAAATGTTTTGCATGACAATTCCATAAAGAGATGGCAAGAGAGCAGAAACAGACTGGCAGCCTCTGGGGTTTATGAGGAGAGGCTTAGGGCTGGCTCCCAGGCTATATTAAAGAGATTAGAAACCGACTGGCGCCCAGGCTATATTAAAGAGACTACAAACAGACTGGCACCCAGGCTATATTAAAGAGATTAGAAACCGACTGGCGCCCAGGCTATATTAAAGAGACTACAAACAGACTGGCACCCAGGCTATATTAAAGAGACTACAAACAGACTGGCACCCAGGCTATATTAAAGAGACTACAAACAGACTGGCACCCAGGCTATATTAAAGAGACTACAAACAGACTGGCACCCAGGCTATATTAAAGAGACTACAAACAGACTGGCACCCAGGCTATATTAAAGAGACTACAAACAGACTGGCACCCAGGCTATATTAAAGAGACTACAAACAGACTGGCACCCAGGCTATATTAAAGAGACTACAAACAGACTGGCACCCAGGCTATATTAAAGAGACTACAAACAGACTGTCACCCAGGCTATATTAAAGAGACTAGAAACAGACTGGCACCCAGGCTATATTAAAGAGACTAGAAACAGACTGTCACCCAGGCTATATTAAAGAGACTACAAACAGACTGGCACCCAGGCATATTAAAGAGACTACAAACAGACGGGCAGCCTATGGGGTTTATGAGAGACTCAGTGCTGTTTTTTCCCCCAGTAACAGCAGAAATAGTGATTGACACCAGCCAGTCAGCCCTTAATGAGGTCTGGAAATACACAGGTATAAAATGGCCTGGGGCCCTCTCTCTGATCTACCAGACTTATCAGGAAGACCTGGCAACCGGAGACGTGTTCTCTCCTCTCCTCCTCCCATCCTCCCTTTTCTTTCCTCCCCTGGGTTAGCCTGTCTCCCAGGCAAACAAACACACACAGCCACACACCAACCCGACTTTATCAACCAGTCGCAAAACCTTCCATAAAGCAAGGGTTGGATTTGTAGGGTGGTCTTCAGCAAGACTGCAGTGTTCACCAGTATAGTAGCCTACAGTATGTATAAATACGGGCTGTGGAACTGTAGTCGTCACGGTGACGCAACAGCGTTACTCATTTCTCTGAAGGAGAGATTTTCTCTATTCTCATTTGAATATCATGCTGTCACTGTCACTTATCCACTCAAGCTTAACATTGTTGTCACCTATCGCTCACCAGGTGCCCTTGGAGAGGTGCATCAACAACGTCATAAACTAATTTCCTGACAATGGCTCACCGCTCTTCGTACTTGGCAACTTCAACCCCCTGACATCTGCCTTTGATTAATTTCTTTCCAACTCTCTCTCCCCCCCTGCCTCTTTTGACCTCACCCTTTCCCAGTCCCTTCCAACTCACAAGTCAGGCATTACTCTTGACCTCACCTTCACTAGAGGCTGTTCTCCTACTAATCTCACTGTAACCCCCCTCCAGGTCTCTGTTCCCCTACGAATCTCACTGTAACCCCGCTCCAGGTCTCTGTTCTCCTACTAATCTCACTGTAACCCTCCTCCAGGTCTCTGTTCTCCTACTAATCTCACTGCAACCCTCCTCCAGGTCTCTGTTCTCCTACTAATCTCACTGCAACCCCCCTCCAGGTCTCTGTTCTCCTACTAATCTCACTGTAACCCCCCTCCAGGTCTCTGTTCTCCTACTAATCTCACTGTAACCCCCCTCCAGGTCTCTGTTCTCCTACTAATCTCACTGTAACCCCCCTCCAGGTCTCTGTTCTCCTACTAATCTCACTGTAACCCCCCTCCAGGTCTCTGTTCTCCTACTAATCTCACTGTAACCCCCCTCCAGGTCTCTGTTCTCCTACTAATCTCACTGTAACCCCCCTCCAGGTCTCTGTTCTCCTACTAATCTCACTGTAATCCCCCTCCAGGTCTCTGTTCTCCTACTAATCTCACTGTAACCCTCCTCCAGGTCTCTGTTCTCCTACTAATCTCACTGTAACCCTCCTCCAGGTCTCTGTTCTCCTGTTCTCCTACTAATCTCACTGTAACCCCCCTCCAGGTCTTTGTTCTCCTACTAATCTCACTGCAACCCCCCTCCAGGTCTCTGATCTCCTACTAATCTCACTGTAACCCTCCTCCAGGTCTCTGTTCTCCTACTAATCTCACTGTAACCCCCTCCAGGTCTCTGTTCTCCTACTAATCTCACTGTAACCCCCCTCCAGGTCTCTGTTCCCCTACTAATCTCCCTGCAACCCCCCTCCAGGTCTCTGTTCCCCTACTAATCTCACTGTAACCCCCCTCCAGGTCTCTGTTCTCCTACTAATCTCACTGTAACCCCCCTCCAGGTCTCTGTTCTCCTACTAATCTCACTGTAACCCTCCTCCAGGTCTCTGTTCTCCTACTAATCTCACTGCAACCCCCCTCCAGGTCTCTGTTCTCCTACTAATCTCACTGTAACCCCCCATCCAGGTCTCTGTTCTCCTACTAATCTCACTGTAACCCCCCATCCAGGTCTCTGTTCTCCTACTAATCTCACTGTAACCCCCCTCCAGGTCTCTGTTCTCCTACTAATCTCACTGTAACCCCCCTCCAGGTCTCTGTTCTCCTACTAATCTCACTGTAACCCTCCTCCAGGTCTCTGTTCTCCTACTAATCTCACTGTAACCCCCCTCCAGGTCTCTGTTCTCCTACTAATCTCACTGCAACCCCCCTCCAGGTCTCTGTTCTCCTACTAATCTCACTGTAACCCCCCTCCAGGTCTCTGTTCTCCTACTAATCTCACTGTAACCCCCTCCAGGTCTCTGTTCTCCTACTAATCTCACTGTAACCCCCTCCAGGTCTCTGTTCTCCTACTAATCTCACTGTAACCCTCCTCCAGGTCTCTGTTCTCCTACTAATCTCACTGTAACCCCCCTCCAGGTCTCTGTTCTCCTACTAATCTCACTGTAACCCCCCTCCAGGTCTCTGTTCTCCTACTAATCTCACTGTAACCCTCCTCCAGGTCTCTGTTCTCCTACTAATCTCACTGTAACCCTCCTCCAGGTCTCTGTTCTCCTACTAATCTCCCTGCAACCCCCCTCCAGGTCTCTGTTCTCCTACTAATCTCAGTGTAACCCCCCTCCAGGTCTCTGATCTCCTACTAATCTCACTGTAACCCCCCTCCAGGTCTCTGTTCTCCTACTAATCTCACTGTAACCCTCCTCCAGGTCTCTGTTCTCCTACTAATCTCACTGTAACCTCCTCCATGTCTCTGTTCTCCTACTAATCTCACTGTAACCCCCCTCCAGGTCTCTGTTCTCCTACTAATCTCACTGTAACCCCCCTCCAGGTCTCTGTTCTCCTACTAATCTCACTGTAACCCCCCTCCAGGTCTCTGTTCTCCTACTGATCTCACTGTAACCCCCCTCCAGGTCTCTGTTCTCCTACTAATCTCACTGTAACCCCCCTCCAGGTCTCTGTTCTCCTACTAATCCCACTGTAACCCCCCTCCAGGTCTCTGATCACTACTTTGTGTCCTTTTCTGTCTCCTTTCCTCCAACTCTACCCACTCAGCTCCTACCCAGCCGGTCATGTGCCGTCGCAATCTTCGCTCTCTCTCTCTCTCCCTCTCTCTCTCCTCTTCTAACCTATCATCTCTTCCTTCTGCTAAATCCCTCTCCCTCCTGCCTCCTGATTCTGCCTCTTCAATCCTACTCTCCTCCCTTTCCGCATCCTAAGACTCGCACTGTCCCCTTTCCTCCCGGCCGGCTCGGCCCTACCCCCCTGTTCCGTGGCTGAGTGACTCATTGCAAGCTTACAGAACAGGGCTGCGGGCAGCTGAGCGAAAATTGACGGAAAACTAAACTTCCGTAGGACTCATCATCCTTCCACTCCCTACTCGCTACCTTCTCGTCCTCTGTATTCGCTGCCGAAGACACTTTCTAACCCTAGGAAACTCTTTTCCCACCTTCTCCTCCCTCCTTATTCCTCCACCCCCTCCTCCTTTCTCTCTGCTGACGACTTTGTCAACCACTTTGAAAAGAAGGTTGATGACATCCGCTTCTCATTCACTCAGCATATTTACTTGGCTCGTCGCACTCTACTGACTCCTTGTGGCGGGTGACTTCGGTCGTCAGTTCGAACGGTGCTTCGGGGGTTAAGCGAGCGGGTGTTAAGAAGAAGAGCGGTTTGGCGGGTCATGTTTCGGAGGACGTATGACTCGACGTTCGCCTCTCCCGAGCCCGTCGAGGAGTTGCAGTATATATATAAAGTACATGCTCTGGCCATAGACTAAAGAACTTAGAGAATGACTGCTAACCGTGGGATGATATATCTGGTTCAATGAGACTAATACATTGGACATAATACCAATACATTGTGCCTTACTGAGGTGTTGGGGGTGTTTTATGCATTTCCAGCATTGTGTTACTGTGTTGTGTAAATGGTTAGAGTAATCTGTTTAAACTGGTTGGCTAAGGTATCTAAGTCATACACACGCACTGAGACAGAGGACAGTTAAATATCTGGAAATTATTGGAGGAGAATAAGACTTGCAACAAAACCCTCAGAGGAAATCTAGAAGAGCCAAAGACAAACTACAGCTGTTTAACAGTAAATTAACGACTGTGAGACCAAACAATTATTTAAAACACATTGTAACGATGGATCAGGTGACAAGGATTTTGTTTCATATTTCGATAATTGCGTGTGCAATTTTACCATGCGTTGTCGTACTTTGATCACAGTTCAACGGAGGCTGCAGAGATAACGATTTCTTCCACTCTCGTAAAACACTTTGACACACTGATGAGTTATCGTTTTCAAAGATAGATTTGGACTCTGTCACGTTTAACATGAATGGGTGTGTTTTCAGATTGAGGGTGTTCACTCTGACGGAGCCACAGAACCCTGGAGAGAAGAGGCTGTCTGTGCACTGATCATACCCCCAGATAGGAGTGCACAGAGATGGATACAGGATGATGGGGATGACCCCTCTTCACAGAACAGAAAGACAGGGGCAGGTGTCCAGTGCTGACACTCCAGCATGACAGTCATTAGGCCAGAGGCATCATGGGAATGACATGACATTAGATGAAAATCATAATGTTGAGCGTGTTCTTCCTTTTGGACTAGCAGCTCAAACACCTCTTTATAATATTGAAGTGTGTGTGTGTGTGTGTGTCTGTCTGTGTCTGTGTCTGTGTCTGTGTCTGTGTGTGGTTCAGTTAGCTGATCTTTGGGTCAGGGAGGCAGACTGTGTTCACACTCTTAATTAAGAAAATTGATTGTACTCAACATGTCAGCCCAGTGTTTCTAAATAAATCCTAAGTCACACAATCAATCATTGTTTTTTATGAAATGGAGAATGAGCTGAATTTGAACCTGTTTAATAATGGTTAAATGAAGGTTAAATAATGGTTAAATGATGGTTAAATTATGGTTAAATGATGGTTAAATGATGGTTAAATTATTACATATTAAGCGCATGCACTATTCCGTTGTAGTCATTCTTAAAGTAATATTTGGTGGACAGACTACGTAAACAACATCTGACCAAAGTACGTGGGGTTTTAGTTTACTCTTACAGTAAAAAGCTAGTAGCCAGGCAGCTTGGGTAATCCAAGGATCAATGATTTGGGACATCTCTGAATCAGATCCTCTAGTTGGAATGTGTTTATTTAAGTCGTCTCAGTGTGGAGATCAATAGGCTACAGTATCATTCACATTGTCCTCGTGGGGAGCAGTTTAAATGACTGGTCTATACGATCTGCAGCTCGTGGCTGTCTGAGAGTCCACAGCTAGCCTTGTGTTCATTGAAGAGCTTGACCAGGGATTCCATGTAGAGGCCATGATAATGGTCCACCTCCTCCTGAGTGGGAAAAGGCCTCTTTGGCACTGGGATAGGACTACCCACTACAGTGGTGACCGGGCGGTGGTAAGGCATCCAAAACCAGCGTTCACCTACAAACAGACACGGGGAAAAGCTCATGATTTTCTTAAAGAGTTGTTGGAACCTCCAGCCCACACTCCCCTCTGAGAAGATCACCTGGCGGAAAATATTGTTCTCCCCATACGAGTAGACGGGCACCAGGTTAGCCCCAAACTCCAGGGCCACCCGGACGAAGCCTTTCCTCTGTTTCATTACCACAGTGTTAACCCCAGGCAGGCTCAACAGTGACTCAGCAGCGCCCCCTATCACAATCACCACCGCATTGCCTTGTCCACTATTAGACAGAAGGTGCTTTAGACTGGGCTTGCTGACTGGACAACAACCTGTGGCCATGGCATATTCCCTGTAGAGGGGGATCTTGAAGAGGCCACCCAGGATGCAGAGGCAGGAGCGCACCCCGGGAAAGAGGTCCATAAAGCCACAGGCCTCGGTGCTAAAAGAGGCAAAGGCTCCGATACTCAACACCCCATGAGGATGACACCCTAAGATGTAGTTCTCGTTTGGGTTCAACTCCGCCGTTTTCACTAACTTCATTGGGAAGTAGTCCCTAACGTGATTCCACACTTTCCAGTTTCTCACAAAAGAACTTCTCCTGCCTCCTCTTTCAGGTGTGTGCCAGTCCATCAACTGCCAGATGAGGTAGAGAACAGGCAGCGGCCACAGACAAGTCAACAGAAGGTACACCATCAATCCAATACAAATCGGACCTAACAGGAGGAAGCTCCATATCCATTGCAGAACGCTGATATTCTCCAGGAACTCTTTCCTTTGAGTTTTCTCCATCTTCATCTCTGAAACCGTTTCTGTAGTTTTCCCCCCCCAAAAAAGGTGATTTACAGCGAACAAGAGCGACTGTCCGGAGAGCACTAGTACACGACACGGACGTACTTTGATCACAGTTCAACCGAGGCTGCAGAGATAACGATTTCTTCCACTCTCGTAACACTTTGACACACTGATGAGTTATCGCTTTCAAAGATAAACGGTGACAGAGTCCAAATCGAACATGAATGGTTGTGTTTTCAGATTGAGGGTGTTCACTCTGACGGATCCACAGAACCCTGGAGAGAAGAGGCTGTCTGTGCACTGATCATACCCCCAGATAGGAGTGCACAGAGATGGATACAGGATGGTGGGGATGACCCCTCTTCACAGAACAGAAAGACAGGGGCAGGTGTCCAGTGCTGACACTCCAGCATGACAGTCATTAGGCCAGAGGCATCATGGGAATGACATGACATTAGATGAAAATCATGGGGGGGCGTCAGAGGTTAAGATTTATGACTGGGCAGGGAACCAGGGGAGAGGGGAATGTTTTTCACATTCAGGGTAACCATAGCAACCTCTGCTTAACTTCAAGGGCTGTGAAGCCAATGCCACCAGACACATGGAGCTGACCGCTTAAACTAGAGCAAATAACAGACCACGGTTGGTGTGTGTAAAACAGACCAATCCAGTGTCTATCACCATTCTTTCTGTTGTCTGACTCTAGAGAGCAGGCAAGACCAGAGAGTCAACAGAATTCTGACTTCACTGAAGAGTCAGAGACCACACGCCATTCTATTGTCCTTGATTCAGAGACACAGCCTTGGGGTCACACGCCCTTCTATTGTCCTTGATTCAGAGACACAGCCTTGGGGTCACACGCCCTTCTATTGTCCTTGATTCAGAGACACAGCCTTGGGGTCACACGCCCTTCTATTGTCCTTGATTCAGAGACACAGCCTTGGGGTCACACGCCCTTCTATTGTCCTTGATTCAGAGACACAGCCTTGGGGTCACACGCCCTTCTATTGTCCTTGATTCAGAGACACAGCCTTGGGGTCACACGCCCTTCTATTGTCCTTGATTCAGAGACACAGCCTTGGGGTCACACGCCCTTCTATTGTCCTTGATTCAGAGACACAGCCTTGGGGTCACACGCCCTTCTATTGTCCTTGATTCAGAGACACAGCCTTGGGGTCACACGCCCTTCTATTGTCCTTGATTCAGAGACACAGCCTTGGGGTCACACGCCCTTCTATTGTCCTTGATTCAGAGACACAGCCTTGGGGTCACACGCCCTTCTATTGTCCTTGATTCAGAGACACAGCCTTGGGGTCACACGCCCTTCTATTGTCCTTGATTCAGAGACACAGCCTTGGGGTCACACGCCCTTCTATTGTCCTTGATTCAGAGACACAGCCTTGGGGTCATGCTTGTTGCTTTCATTAAGACACTGTTGCCATGGAGATGCTGCTTATCCCTTATCTAGCTCCAGTGTTTTAGAAAGAGAAAGGAATAGAGGGAAAGAGGAGAAAAACGGGGCGAGGTGGGGTGGAAGAAAATGGGAGAGAGGAGCCTTATCTGAAACGTATTTAAAATTAAAATTAATAACCCACAGTCAACTCTCCTTTGTATTTTTCTGCCTTAAAGGCATCATGTGGATCCTTCACACACACACACACACACACACACACACACACACACACACACACACACACACACACACACACACACACACACACACACACACACACACACACATAACATGTGAAGTGTGTAATATAACTGTATCAGTCATTCTTGGCAGGTATTATGATATTACATAGACAGATCATTTAAAATACTAGAAGACACTGAAAATCTCTAGAACATTGGACTGAGCACGTGTGTGTGTGTGTGTGTGTGTGTGTGTGTGTGTGTGTGTGTGTGTGTGTGTGTGTGTGTGTGTGTGTGTGTGTGTATATACAGTTGAAGTCGAAAGTTTACATACACCATAGCCAAATGCATTTAAACTCCGTTTTTCACAATTCCTGACATTTATTCCGACTAAAAATTCCCTGTGTTAGGTCAGTTAGGATCACCACTTTATTTTAAGAATGTGAAATGTCAGAATAATAGTAGAGAGAATGATTTATTTTATCCTTTCATCACATTCCCAGTGGGTCAGAAGTTTACATACATTCAATTAGTATTTGGTAGCATTGCCTTTAAATTGTTTAACTTGGGTCAAACATTTCGGGTAGCCTTCCACAAGCTTCCCACAATAAGTTGGGTGAATTTTGGCCCATTCCTCCTGACAGAGCTGGTGTAAGAGTCAGGTTTGTAGGCCTCCATGCTCGCACATGCTTTTTCAGTTCTGCCCACAAATTTTCTATCGGTTTGAGGTCAGGGCTTTGTGATGGCCACTCCAATACCTTGACTTTGTTGTCCTAATCCATTTTGCCACAACTTTGGAAGTATGCTTGGGGTTATTGTCCATTTGGAAGACCCATTTGCAACCAAGCTTTAACTTCCTGACTGATGTCTTGAGATGTTGCTTCGATATATCCACCTAATATTCCTCCCTTATGATGCCATTTATTTTGTGAAGTGCACCAGTCCCTCCTGCAGCAAAGCACCCCCACAACATGATGCTGCCACCCCCCGTGCTTCACGGTTGGGATGGTGTTCTTCGGCTTGCAAGCCTCCCCCTTTTTCCTCCAAACATAAGTACGTTCATCTCTAGGAGACAGAACGCGTCTCCTTCCTGAGCGGTATGATGGCTGCGTGGTCCCATGGTGTTTATACTTGCGTACTATTGTTTGTACAGATGAACGTGGTACCTTCAGGCATTTGGAAATTGCTCCCAATGATGAACCAGACTTGTGGAGGTCTACAAACTGAGGTCTTGGCTGATTTCTTTTGATTTTCCCATGAGGCACTGAGTTTGAAGGTAGGCCTTGAAATACATCCACAGATACACCTCCAATTGACTCAAATTATGTCAATCAGCCTATCAGAAGCTTCTAAAGCCATGACATCATTTTCTAGAATTTTTCAAGCTGGCACAGTGAAGTTAGTGTATGTAAACTTCTGACCCATTGGAATTGTGATACAGTGAATTATAAGCTAAATAATCTGTCTGTAAACAATTGTTGGAAAAATTACTTGTGTCATGCACAAAGTAGATGTCCTAACCGACTTGCCAAAACTATAATTTGTTAACAAGAAATTTGTGGAGAGGCTGAAAAACGAGTTTTAATGACTCCAATCTAAGTGTATGTAAACTTCCGACTTCAACTGTATATATAAATACCACACACACACACACACACACACACACACACACACACACACACACACACACACACACACACACACACACACACACACACACACACACACACACACACACACACACACACACACACACACACACACACACACACACACACACACATATATATATATATACAGTTGAATTGTCCGTAGAGTTCCGAGACAGGATTGGCCGCCAGGCCAAACTGAGCAAACGGGGGAGAAGGGCCTTAGTTAGGAAGCTGACCAAGAACCCGATGGTCACTCTGACAGAGCTCTATAGTTCCTCTGCAGCAATCCACCAATCAGGCCTTTATGGTAGAGTGGCCAGACGGAAGCCACTCCTCAGTAAAAGGCACATGACAGCACTCTTGGAGTTTGCCAAAAGGCACCTAAAGGACTCTCTGACCATGAGAAACAAGATTCTCTGGTCTGATTAAACCAAGATTGAACTATCTGGCCTGAATGCCAAGCGTCACGTCTGGAGGAAACATGGCATCATCCCTATGGTGAAGCATGGTGGTGGCAGCATCATGCTGTGGGGATGTTTTTCAGCTGCAGCGACTGGGAGACTAGTCAGGATCGAGACAAAGATGAGCAAACAGAGCAAAGTACAGAGAGATACTTGATGAAAACCTGCTCCAGAGTGCTCCGGACCTCAGACTGGGGCAAAGGTTCACCTTCCAACAGGACAACGACCCTAAGCGCACAGCCAAGACAATGCAGGAGTGGCTTTGGGACAAGTCTCTGAATGTCCTTTACATGCTGACCAGACCAGACACGTCGCAAAATAAATGTAGAAATCCATGTTATTCAATTATTGCACCCACACTGCTCACGTCTGCCATGCCAAGGGTTAAAATAGAACTCCTATTTCTGATGCAGATCGCGCTGCAAGTCCTGCCTCTCCCATCTCCTCATTGGTTTATAGAAGCAGGTACCCACGTGCCATCTCCTCATTAGTTATACCCACGTGGGTGATTGAAAGACGAACTGTTTTGCCGGTCGTCGTGGTAATACAATGAAAGTTTAGATGCCGATCACCATATAAGTTCAAAGATGAAAAAGCCTGGAAGGAGGAGAGATGACTAGAAATGATTCGGTTGGCCGTTTTATGTGTGGATTAATTGTCGGAGTAGAGGACCTTTTGCATTTCAGGTAAAATAACAACTCAATGTTTATATCCCAGGACAAATTAGCTAGCAACAGCAAGCTAGCTAAATAGGACAAATTAGCTAGCAAGTGCAAGCTAACTAGCTAAATTGCCATACATGTTTAATGCTTTTGACCTGTCCCCAAATGAATGTCATTGGTTCAGAGTTAGTTTTGATATTTTAACCTGCGTGATCGCGTTTGGTGCACGATAGCGCACGATGGCGCACGCGCGCAGCCGGTTTGGGTTCCGTGTTAGTGGCCCAGCCAGAACCCGGACTTCAACCCGATCAAACATCTTTGGAGAGATCTGAAAATAGCTGTGCAGCAACACTCCCCATCCAACCTGACAGAGCTTGAGAGGATCTGCAGAGAAGAATGGGAGAAACTCCCCAAATACAGGTGTGCCAAGCTTGTAACGTCATACCCAAGAAGACTTGAGGCTGTAATCACTGCCAAAGGTGCTTCAACAAAGTACTGAGTAAAGGGTCTGATTACTTATGTAAATGTGATATTTCAGTTTTATTATTATTTTCTATAAATTGGCAAAACTGTCTAAAATTTGTCATGGGTTATTGATGCAGATTGATGAGGAAACAAACTATTCAATCAATTTTACAATAAGGCTGTAACGTAACAAAATGTGAAAAAGTCAAGGGGTCTGAATACTGACAGAAACACTGTACATGTAGGTACAGTAGGGGTAAAAGTGACTAGGCAATCAGGATAGATAATAAACAGAGTAGAAGCAGTGTATGTGTGAAATCAAATCAAAATAAAATAAAAATGTATTTGTCACATGCGCCGAAT
This sequence comes from Salvelinus namaycush, assembly GCF_016432855.1. NCBI lineage: Eukaryota > Metazoa > Chordata > Actinopteri > Salmoniformes > Salmonidae > Salvelinus > Salvelinus namaycush. The sequence goes on from NC_052329.1 coordinate 1,904,180, forward strand.
ACATCGGCGCATGTGACAAATACATTTTTATTTTATTTTGATTACCTTACCGTGAAATGCTTACTTATGGGCACTTAACCAACAATGCGATTCAAGAAATAAAGTTAAGAAAATATTTACTAAATATACAAATATAAACAAATATACAGGGGCTACCGGTACCGAGTCAATGTGGGGGGAAGTTAGTTGAGATAATTTGTACAAGTAGGCAGAGGTAAAGTGACTATGCATACATAATAAACAGGTAAAGTGACTATGCATACATAATAAACAGGTAAAGTGACTATGCATACATAATAAACAGCGAGTAGCAGCAGTGTAAAAACAAGGGGGAGGGCATTTGATTCTTGTTCAGCAGTCTTATGGCTTGGGCGTAGAAGCTGCTAAGGAGCCTTTTGGACCTAGACGTGGTGCTCCGGTACCGCTTGCCGTGCGGTAGCAGAGAGAACAGTCTATGACTAGGGTGACTGGAGTCATTGACAATTTTTTGGGCCTTCCTCTGACACTGCCTGGTATAGAGGTCCTGGATGGCAGAACGCTTGGCCCAAGTGATGTAGCGCCTTACGGTCGGATGCCGAGCAGTTGGCATACCAGGCGGTGATGCAACCGGTCAGGATGCTCTCGATGTTGCAGCTGTAGATCTTTTTGAGGATCTGGGGACTCATGTCAAATCTTTTCAGTCTACCGAGAGGGGGAAAAGGTGTTGTCATGCCCTCTTCACGACTGTCTTGGTGTGTTTGGACCATAATAGTTTGTTGGTGATGTGGACACCAAGGATCTTGAATCTCTCAACCCGCTCTACTGCAGCCCTGTCGATGTGAATGGGGGCCTGTTCGGTCCTCCTTTTCCTGTTGTCCACGATCAACTCCTTTGTCTTGATCACGTTGAGGGAGAGGTTTTTGTCCTGGCACCACACTGCCAGGTCTCTGACCTCCTTATTGTCTGTCTCATCGTTGTTGGTGATCAGGCCAACCAATGTTGTGTCATCAGCAAACTTAATGATGGGGTTGGAGTCGTGCTGGCCATGCAGTCGTGGGTGAAAAGGGAGTATAGGAGGGGACTAAGCACGCACCCCTCAGGGGCCCACATGTAGAGGATCAGCGTGGCAGATGTGTTGTTGCCTACCCTTATCACCTGGGGGCGGCCCGTCAGGAAGTCCAGGATCCAGTTGCATTTCTGGTTGGGATATGTGCGTACAGTCAATGTGGGGACGACGTCGTCTATGCACTTATTGATGAAGCTGGTGACTGATGTGGTAAACTCCTCAATGCCATTGAAAGAATCCTGGAACATATTCCAATCTGTGCTAGCGAAACAGTCCTGTATCTTAGCATCTCAGATGCCGCATGACACGCTTGCGGTCAGATGCCAGGCAGTTGCCATACCAGCTGTAAAACGTTTTGAGGATCTGAGGGCCCATGCCAAATATTTTCAGCCTCTTGAGGGGCTGCTTCCTCCACTGACAGTTCAATCACCCCCAAACCCAAGTAGCACCACTACACCCTGGCCTCCATTGCCACAGCACAACAGACAAGACATTAATTAATTTATCACTCAGTCAATGTATTTCTCAATGTGCTTGTTCTCCTACGGCTCTTCTATCTCTGCCGGCGTGAGCTGGGACTGGGAGGCAGCTAGCTAGGAGGCAGCTGGGTCAGACACTCATTAGCCCTGGCTATTACAGGGCCTAGCTGGGATTGATTCAGCATTTAGGGAAAATGGGAACGACTTCCGCTGCCATGACACCATCTTAACTCATTATGAGGGAGAAAGAGAGAGAGAGAGAGAGAGAGAGAGAGAGAGAGAGAGAGAGAGAGAGAGAGAGAGAGAGAGAGAGAGAGAGAAAGAGAGAGAGAGAGGAAGAGAGAGAGGAAGAGAGAGAGGGGGGGGGGCATGAGAGGGGACGTGAGAGAAGATGAGAGGGGAGAGGGCAAGCAGGAGCAGCAGGGAACTGGGAAAGTTTTATTTTCTGCTGTAGAATTAGATACAAACTGACTAAAAACAGACATGGTTACAGTTATAGTTATAGTCTACCATTAAAATAAGCAACTCCCCTGAAAGGCCTGTCAATAGAGAACAGCTCTGGCTTTGTGTCATGGATAACCCAGCCTTTTTTTCTTTAACTAGGCAAGTCAGTTAAGAACAAATTCTTATTTTCAATGACGGCCTAGGAAAAGTGGGTTAACTGCCTTGTTCAGGGGCAGAATGATACATTTGTACCTTGTCAGCTTGGGGATTCGATCTTGCAACATTTCGGTTACTAGTCCAACGCTCTAACCACTAGGTGGTCCGGTGGCTGGGGTAACGCTGGCTCCTCATCACCGAGGTGGTCCGGTGGCTGGGGTAACGCTGGCTCCTCATCACCGAGGTGGTCAGGTGGCTGGGGTAACGCTGGCTCCTCATCACCGAGGTGGTCAGGTGGCTGGGGTAACGCTGGCTCCTCATCACCGAGGTGGTCAGGTGGCTGGGGTAACGCTGGCTCCTCATCACCGAGGTGGTCAGGTGGCTGGGGTAACGCTGGCTCCTCATCACCGAGGTGGTCAGGTGGCTGGGGTAACGCTGGCTCCTCATCACCGAGGTGGTCAGGTGCTAGTAGCTGGGGTAACAGATGTGCAGGTGTTTCATGTGATGTTACCCTCGTGCTGCTGGTGCTAGGCCCTGGCTATTCTCCATCTTGTTATTGAACCTTTATTTAACTGGGCAAGTCAGTTAAGAATAAATTCTTATTTACACGGTCTAGGAACAGTGGGTTAACTGCCTTGTTCAGTATTTAGTAACTACTATATTTAGTAACTACTAAATATTACATTATTACACCCCTCTGCCTCTCCCTCATGAGCGCACACCGACATATAGCCTCTGTCCCGGTCTGCGCTACTTGCAGGCCCAGCGGTGCTGCATTGGCAAAACCGGGCATGGTCAATTCAATACCGTTTGTCATTTTTAATGGGGTAACAAAACTTATCTTAGGAGTCCATGCCCAGCTTTGCCACCCCGTAGAGCCGGCTCTAGCTAATGGTATAACAAAAATATGTACGACTCAAATATCCCAAAGATAAAGCAATGGTTAGATGAACAATTGAAACACATTGCACAGAAAGCTTATTCTCAGAGCAAATGTCCTAGACGTAGTTAAATGGGGAGATACCACTGAGACATGGATCTATCAATCATTTTACAAATGGGTTTACATAAATGACAGGAAGAGGGATTTAGGTAAGTACGTGTAAGTAAGGACATCTGGTATGGATTGCCATAGATACCGCATACTTGAGTTGAAACAGAAGACGGTTTCAAGTGAAAACAGGCGTGTTATGGAGGTGAATCAAATTCAATTCCAATCTATTGGAGAAACATCAAGGTGATTCATTGTACAAATCTACTGGGCAGTAGGCAAAGAGACCAGTGTCCATTACCGACTGTTGTGTCAAAGAGATGAAATGGGTCATGTGTTAATGCTCCACCATGCGTTTCCATAAGGGGTATGCTGTTCCTCTGCTATAGGCTACAGGTGGCTTAGCAAGTCTCTGCGACCCCTTTGGTGTGTGATTCATAAAAGAAAATCGTCACACGTGATCTATGGTGAGGAGGTGATTTATAAAGTAGAATTGACTTTATCCTATGCAATTGGACGGCATACATATTCCTCCCGTCCAAGCATTACATTTGCAGGCATCTTGGTAGAGGGATTATTTAATAGATGGAGAATCCATGCGGTCGTGTAGCTCTCACAAACCTCTAGAGGATCCTGGGGCGTAATATATCACAACATACACTGCTCAAAAAAATAAAGGGAACACTTAAACAACACAATGTAACTCCAAGTCAATCACACTTCTGTGAAATCAAACTGTCCAATTAGGAAGCAACACTGATTGACAATAAATTTCACATGCTGTTGTGCAAATGGAATAGACAAAAGGTGGAAATTATAGGCAATTAGCAAGACACCCCCAAAAAAGGAGTGATTCTGCAGGTGGTGACCACAGACAACTTCTCAGTTCCTATGCTTCCTGGCTGATGTTTTGGTCACTTTTGAATGCTGGCGGTGCTCTCACTCTAGTGGTAGCATGAGACGGAGTCTACAACCCACACAAGTGGCTCAGGTAGTGCAGTTCATCCAGGATGGCACATCAATGCGAGCTGTGGCAAAAAGGTTTGCTGTGTCTGTCAGCGTAGTGTCCAGAGCATGGAGGCGCTACCAGGAGACAGGCCAGTACATCAGGAGACGTGGAGGAGGCCGTAGGAGGGCAACAACCCAGCAGCAGGACCGCTACCTCCGCCTTTGTGCAAGGAGGTGCACTGCCAGAGCCCTGCAAAATGACCTCCAGCAGGCCACAAATGTGCATGTGTCTGCTCAAACGGTCAGAAACAGACTCCATGAGGGTGGTATGAGGGCCCGACGTCCACAGGTGGGGGTTGGGCTTACAGAAATTTATTGTCAATCAGTGTTGCTTCCTAAGTGGACAGTTTGATTTCATAGAAGTGTGATTGACTTGGAGTTACGTTGTGTTGTTTAAGTGTTCCCTTTATTTTTTTGAGCAGTGTATATTAAAATCAGTAGTACAAATAGCAGCAGCAAAATACTTCTTCAGAATAAGTTCAGGACATATAAATACAGGGGTTCTTTCATTCCAACAGCCATCAGACTCTTGGTGGTAATAGGAGTGTATATATATATATATATACAGTATATATGTATTGAACTTTTAGTGTGATTATGTAGCTTTACTGCACTTTTCATATTCATTTTATAACTTAAAAATATATATATTTTGATCATAATGATAAAGACAAACACAAAAAAAGGACAGAAGGGATCACCCAAACTAAACTAAGTCAAACAGCAGCTGATTTAATGGTACAATTAGTACAGACATGTCTTCAGAGCTGTTACAGCAGATACGATTACATAGTACAGACATGTCTTCAGAGCTGTTACAGCAGATATGATTACATAGTACAGACATGTCTTCAGAGCTGTTACAGCAGATATGATTACATAGTACAGACATGTCTTCAGAGCTGTTACAGCAGATACGATTACATAGTACAGACATGTCTTCAGAGCTGTTACAGCAGATACGATTACATAGTACAGACATGTCTTCAGAGCTGTTACAGCAGATACGATTACATAGTACAGTCATGTCTTCAGAGCTGTTACAGCAGATACGATTACATTGTACAGACATGTCTTCAGAGCTGTTAGCAGCAGAGAGCAGCAGATACGATTACATAGTAGTTAGTAAATATACATATTCGAAGCTAGTGTGTAACAATCTCATAAACAGCCAGTACAGCAATATTGTGTATCATTCAGAGTTTTTATGTATTACGTCATGACCAAACAATTTCCCCCTTGGTAGTACAATAACATGTATCTAATCTATTGTCGTTAGATCCCTTATCCCAAAAGGGGTGGAGGTGTACAAAGGGGGAGGTCGTTGAGGTCGTCGAGGCTCCTGCTCATTTTGGGGGTTATTCCATAAGGGCCTGAATGCTGGACAACACCCTGTCAATTCTATGGTGGTTGTCATAGGTAACGCACCAACAGAGAGAAGGAATGAGAGAGAGAGAGAGAGAGAGAGAGAGAGAGAGAGAGAGAGAGAGAGAGAGAGAGAGAGAGAGAGAGAGAGAGAGAGAGAGAGAAGGAATGAGAGAGAGAGAAGGAATGAGAGAGAGAGAAGGAATGAGAGAGAGAGAAGGAATGAGAGAGAGAGAGAGAGAGAGAATGAGAGAGAGAGGGAATGAGAGAGAGAGGGAATGAGAGAGAGAGAGAGAGAGAGAGAATGAGAGAGAGAGAATGAGAGAGAGAGAGACAGAGAGAGAGAATGAGAGAGAGAGAATGAGAGAGAGAGAATGAGAGAGAGAGAATGAGAGAGAGAGAATGAGAGAGAGAGAATGAGAGAGAGACAGAGAGACAGAGAGACAGAGAGGCAGACAGACAGACAGACAGACAGACAGACAGACAGACAGACAGACAGACAGACAGACAGACAGACAGACAGACAGACAGACAGACAGACAGAGAGGCAGACAGACAGACAGACAGACAGACAGACAGACAGACAGACAGACAGACAGACAGACAGACAGAGAATAATAACAGAGAGAACCCCGCTGGGTTCAGTTGCCTTATCATCGGGGACAGCTGCACTGTGCTGGGTCAGAGGTGCATGACAGCACAAAGCATCAGAAAGCTAAAGAGCACAATGTCCCCATGTCACTATCACTAGTATCAGAGCCACTCTGCACTCTCTTACGTTCTCTCTAGCAATAACACCAAAAATATGACACGCGGGTAGCAGTTCACAACCCTGTAACACTGTACTGTATATTGGCCATATACCACACCGCCTCGTGCCTTGTTGCTTAAATATAGCATATAAACATAATCAATATGCATCTTACCTTTCAATTGTTACATTGGAAGAAAGGTACCATATTTGATGGAATCTCTTCGGCAGGGTTTTCTTTTCTTTCTGGATGGTTGGGGCTTCTTTGTGGCAGAGGTGAAAAGAATCCTCTTTTAAAAAAGGGGATTTTGGCCTCATTAGGTAGTCCGGTACACGTGTTTAAAACAATGGTTTTTGCTATGGTTTTGGAAGTTAGTATGGTTGTAAATTGTATATGGACACCTAAAAACAATACATACAGTATGTTACGAATATACTATTTGTTGAACTAAACTAACCCCACCCTCCTTAACTAACCGCGACTAACCGCACTCCCCTAAACTAACCTCACTCCCCTTAACTAACCCCAGTCCCCTTAACTAACCCCAGTCCCCTTAACTAACCCCAGTCCCCTTAACTAACCCCAGTCCCCTTAACTAACCCCAGTCCCCTTAACTAACCCCAGTCCCCTTAACTAACCGCACTCCCCTTAACTAACCCCACCCTCCTTAACTAACCGCGACTAACCGCACTCCCCTAAACTAACCCCACTCCCCTTAACTAACCCCAGTCCCCTTAACTAACCCCAGTCCCCTTAACTAACCCCAGTCCCCTTAACTAACCCCAGTCCCCTTAACTAACCCCAGTCCCCTTAACTAACCGCACTCCCCTTAACTAACCCCACCCCCCTTAACTAACCCCAGTCCCCTTAACTAACCACACTCCCCTTAACTAACCCCACCCCCCTTAACTAACCCCAGTCCCCTTAACTAACCCCAGTCCCCTTAACTAACCCCAGTCCCCTTAAAACCTCTCTGGGATATATGGGACGGTAGTGTCCCACTTGGCCAATAGCCAGGGAAAATGTAGAGCGCCAAATTCAAAAAAAATAATATAAAAATCAAACTTTCATTAAATCACACATGTAAGATACCAAATTAAAGCTACACTCGTTGTGAATCCAGCCACCATGTCAGATTTCAAAAAGGCTTTTCGGCAAAAGCATAAGATGCTATTATCTGATGATAGCACAATGTCAACAAAGAGAGAGTAGCCTATTTCAACCCTGCCGGCGCTACTCAAAACGCAGATATAAAATATAAAACATGCATTACCTTTGACGAGATTCTTTTGTAGGCACTCCAATATGTCCCATAAACATCACAAATGGTCCTTTTGTTCGATTAATTCCGTCCATATATGTCCAAATTGTCCATTTATTTGGAGCGTTTGATCCAGAAAAAAACAGCTCCATTTTTGAACAACGTCACTACAAAATATCTAAAAAATTACCTCTAAACTTTGCCAAAACATTTCAAACTACTTTTGTAATACAACTTAAGGTATTTGTAAACGTTAATAATCGATCAAATTGAAGACGGGTCTATCTGTCTTCAATACAGGAGAGCAACAAACTAACGCTACTTTTTTTAGTCTTGCGCAACTCTCAAACAGTACACATGACGTTACACTGCTTCCTGATGGCCTTCTTCTTCATTGCACAAAGGAATAACCTCAACCTATTTCCTAAGACTGGTGACATCCAGTGGAAGCAGTAGGAACTGAGAACAGGGTGATTAGAAATCTGGCTTCCCAATGAAACCTCATTGAACAGACAGTGACATAAAAAATAAAAAAATCTGAATGGTTAGTCCTCAGGGTTTTGCCTGCTACATAAGTTCTGTTATACTCACAGACATGATTCAAACAGTTTCAGAAACTTCAGAGTGTTTTCTATCCAAATCTACTAATAATATGCATATCTTATATTCTGGGGATGAGTAGAAGGAAGTTGAAATTGGGCACGCTATTTATCCAAAAGTGAAAATGCTGCCCCCTATCCTAGAGAAGTTTTAACTAACCCCAGTCCCCTTAACTAACCCCAGTAACCTTAACTAACTCCAGTCCCCTTAACTAACCCCACCCTCCTTAACTAACTCCAGTCCCCTTAACTAACCCACTCACCTTAACTAACCCACTCACCTTAACTAACCCACTCACCTTAACTAACCTAGTCACAGCGCATTCTCTTCAACAACAAAAATGAATAAACAACAACACAGGGTCAAACCCCTAAAGGTCAAACCCCAACGAATGCCCTGTGTTTCCATGAGGTAATGCAGCCCTCTCTGCACAGAACCCTGTGTAGGCTGCTGAGAGATAGGTAGAGAGAGGTGTAGAGAGAAAGAGAGAGAGAGGTAAAGAGAGAGAGAGAGAGACAGAGAGAGAGAGACAGAGAGAGAGCGAGAGGTAAAGAGAGAGAGAGAGAGAGAGAGAGAGAGAGAGAGAGAGAGAGAGAGAGAGAGAGAGAGAGAAAGAGAGAGAGAGAGACAGAGAGAGAGAGACAGAGAGAGAGCGAGAGGTAAAGAGAGAGAGAGAGAGAGAGACAGAGAGAGACAGAGAGAGAGCGAGAGGTAAAGAGAGAGAGAGAGAGAGAGAGAGAGAGAGAGAGAGAGAGAGAGAGAGAGAGAGAGAGAGAGAGAGAGAGAGAGAGAGAGAGAGAGAGAGAGAGAGAGAGAGAGAGAGAGAGGTAAAGAGAGAGAGAGGTAAAGAGAGAGAGAGAGAGAGAGAGAGAGGTAAAGAGAGAGAGAGAGAGTGAGAGGTAAAGAGAGAGAGAGAGAGGTAGCTTAGCGTTTAAGAGCGTTGGGCCAGTAACTGAAAGGTTGTTGGTTGAAAACACCGAGCCGACTAAGTGAAGAATCTGTCAATGTGCCCTTGAGCAAGGCACTTAACCCTAATTGCTCCTGTAAGTCGCTCTGGATAAGAGAATCTGCTAAATGATTCAAATGGACATTTTCGAGATTGATTTTTTTTTTTTTACCTGCAGGCAAGCGTTTGAAAAAACAAATGCAGCAGAACTTTTCATAGCATTAACTTCATTGAATTGGACCAAAAATGTCACTTTCGATTTAGGTTTGTTCACAAGGCTTTGAAATACGGATGGCCTGGATCTCATTAAGCCCACAGATTTCATCTTCAACAGCATAACCAGGCAGTGATGTTCCACTAAGCACATTCTCCATCTAACATAGGCCCAGTTTAATCTCATTCCATTTTCTTCAAAACTGAAGGCAGGACAGAAAATCATGGATTTTGGTTGGAATAGATCGACAAGACAGGTAGTTGATCTTCACGGTCAAGTCTTCCAGCTGGAACATGCATCCCATATATCCATTCAGGGGCACCACGAAGTAAATCATATAGTCTGTCATTAGGTCTCAGACAAGAAGGGCAGAATACACTGCGAATCGGAGCCATGGCTTTCAGTCTTCAGGGTTTTATTTCTTGAGTTTGTTCAGTTGTTTTATCTTGAGGGTTTTCTCGCTCGTAGTTTTCATAGGACAAACCTAAGGCCTACTTAAGTAGCATACACCTATGACTTCTAGTTGTCCCACATGACTTCACCACCTTCTAACATCAGAGCATACGGCACACCAGGGAACATACAGCACACCAACACACCAGGGAACATACGGCACACCAACAAACCAGGGAACATACGACACGCCAACACACCAGGGAACATACGACACGCCAACACACAAGGGAACATACAACACGCCAACACACCAGGGAACATACGACACGCCAACACACAAGGGAACATACGACACACCAACACACCAGGGAACATACGGCACACCAACAAACCAGGGAACATACGACACGCCAACACACCAGGGAACATACGACACACCAACACACAAGGGAACATACGGCACACCAACACACCAGGGAACATACGGCACACCAACACACAAGGGAACATACGGCACACCAACACACCAGGGATCATACGGCACACCAACACACCAGGGATCATACGGCACGCCAACACACCAGGGAACATACGACACACCAACACACCAGGGAACATACGGCACACCAACACACAAGGGAACATACGGCACACCAACACACCAGGGAACATACGACACGCCAACACACCAGGGAACATACGGCACACCAACACACCAGGGAACATACGACACGCCAACACACCAGGGAACATACGACACGCCAACACACCAGGGAACATACGGCACACCAACACACCAGGGAACATACGACACGCCAACACACCAGGGAACATACGACACGCCAACACACCAGGGAACATACGGCACACCAACACACAAGGGATCATACGACACACCAAGACACCAGGGAACATACGGCACACCAACACACCAGGGAACATACGGCACACCAACACACCAGGGAACACCAGGGAACATACGGCACGCCAACACACCAGGGAACATACAGCACGCCAACACACAAGGGAACATACGACACACCAACACACCAGGGAACATACGACACGCCAACACACCAGGGAACATACGGCACACCAACACACCAGGGAACATACGGCACACCAACACACCAGGGAACATACGGCACACCAACACACAAGGGAACATACGGCACACCAACACACCAGGGAACATACGGCACACCAACACACCAGGGGACACCAGGGAACATACGGCACGCCAACACACCAGGGAACATACAGCACACCAACACACCAGGGAACATACGACACACCAACACACCAGGGAACATACGGCACACCAACACACCAGGGAACATACGACACGCCAACACACCAGGGAACATACGGCACGCCAACACACCAGGGAACATACGACACACCAACACACAAGGGAACATACGGCACACCAACACACCAGGGAACATACGGCACACCAACACACCAGGGAACATACGGCACACCAAAACACCAGGGAACATACGGCACACCAACACACCAGGGAACATACGACACGCCAAAACACACCAGGGAACATACGGCACACCAACACACCAGGGAACATACGACACGCCAACACACCAGGGAACATACGGCACACCAACACACCAGGGAACATACGGCACACCAACACACCAGGGAACATACGGCACACCAACACACCAGGGAACATACGGCACACCAACACACCAGGGAACATACGACACGCCAACACACCAGGGAACATACGACACACCAACACACCAGGGAACATACGGCACACCAACACACCAGGGAACATACGACACGCCAACACACCAGGGAACATACGGCACACCAACACACCAGGGAACATACGGCACACCAATACACAAGGGAACATTCGGCACACCAACACACCAGGGAACACCAGGGAACATACGGCACGCCAACACACCAGGGAACATACAGCACACCAACACACAAGGGAACATACGACACACCAACACACCAGGGAACATACGACACGCCAACACACCAGGGAACATACGGCACACCAACACACCAGGGAACATACGGCACACCAACACACCAGGGAACATACGGCACACCAACACACAAGGGAACATACGGCACACCAACACACAAGGGAACATACGGCACACCAACACACCAGGGAACATACGACACGCCAACACACCAGGGAACATACGACACGCCAACACACCAGGGAACATACGACACGCCAACACACCAGGGAACATACGGCACACCAACACACCAGGGAACATACGGCACACCAACACACCAGGGGACACCAGGGAACATACGGCACACCAACACACCAGGGAACATACAGCACACCAACACACCAGGGAACATACGACACACCAACACACCAGGGAACATACGGCACACCAACACACCAGGGAACATACGACACGCCAACACACAAGGGAACATACGGCACACCAACACACAAGGGAACATACGGCACACCAACACACCAGGGAACATACGGCACACCAACACACAAGGGAACATACGGCACACCAACACACAAGGGAACATACGGCACACCAACACACAAGGGAACATACGACACACCAACACACCAGGGGACACCAGGGAACATACGGCACGCCAACACACCAGGGAACATACAGCACACCAACACACCAGGGAACATACGACACACCAACACACCAGGGAACATACGGCACACCAACACACCAGGGAACATACGACACGCCAACACACCAGGGAACATACGGCACGCCAACACACCAGGGAACATACGACACGCCAACACACAAGGGAACATACGGCACACCAACACACCAGGGAACATACGGCACACCAACACACCAGGGAACATACGGCACACCAACACACCAGGGAACATACGGCACACCAACACACCAGGGAACATACGACACGCCAACACACCAGGGAGCATACGACAACACCAACACACCAGGGAACATACGGCACACCAACACACCAGGGAACATACGACACGCCAACACACCAGGGAACATACGGCACACCAACACACCAGGGAACATACGGCACACCAACACACCAGGGAACATACGGCACACCAACACACCAGGGAACATACGGCACACCAACACACCAGGGAATATACGACACGCCAACACACCAGGGAACATACGACACACCAACACACCAGGGAACATACGGCACACCAACACACCAGGGAACATACGACACGCCAACACACCAGGGAACATACGGCACACCAACACACCAGGGAACATACGGCACACCAATACACAAGGGAACATTCGGCACACCAACACACCAGGGAACATACGGCACACCAACACACAAGGGAACATACGGCACACCAACACACAAGGGAACATACGGCACACCAACACACAAGGGAACATACGACACACCAACACACGAGGGAACATACGGCACACCAACACACGAGGGAACATACGACACGCCAACACACCAGGGAACATACGACACGCCAACACACCAGGGAACATACGGCACACCAACACACCAGGGAACATACGGCACACCAACACACCAGGGGACACCAGGGAACATACGGCACGCCAACACACCAGGGAACATACAGCACACCAACACACCAGGGAACATACGACACACCAACACACCAGGGAACATACGGCACACCAACACACCAGGGAACATACGACACGCCAACACACAAGGGAACATACGGCACACCAACACACAAGGGAACATACGGCACACCAACACACCAGGGAACATACGGCACACCAACACACCAGGGAACATACGGCACACCAACACACCAGGGAACATACGGCACACCAACACACCAGGGAACATACGACACGCCAACACACCGGGAACATACGACACACCAACACACCAGGGAACATACGGCACACCAACACACCAGGGAACATACGACACGCCAACACACCAGGGAACATACGGCACACCAACACACCAGGGAACATACGGCACACCAATACACAAGGGAACATTCGGCACACCAACACACCAGGGAACATACGGCACACCAACACACCAGGGAACACCAGGGAACATACGGCACGCCAACACACCAGGGAACATACAGCACACCAACACACAAGGGAACATACGACACACCAACAGACCAGGGAACATACGACACGCCAACACACCAGGGAACATACGGCACACCAACACACCAGGGAACATACGGCACACCAACACACCAGGGAACATACGGCACACCAACACACAAGGGAACATACGGCACACCAACACACAAGGGAACATACGGCACACCAACACACAAGGGAACATACGGCACACCAACACACAAGGGAACATACGACACACCAACACACGAGGGAACATACGGCACACCAACACACAAGGGAACATACGACACGCCAACACACCAGGGAACATACGACACGCCAACACACCAGGGAACATACGGCACACCAACACACCAGGGAACATACGGCACACCAACACACCAGGGGACACCAGGGAACATACGGCACGCCAACACACCAGGGAACATACAGCACACCAACACACCAGGGAACATACGACACACCAACACACCAGGGAACATACGACACGCCAACACACCAGGGAACATACGACACGCCAACACACCAGGGAACATACGGCACACCAACACACCAGGGAACATATGGCACACCAACACACCAGGGGACACCAGGGAACATACGGCACGCCAACACACCAGGGAACATACAGCACACCAACACACCAGGGAACATACGACACACCAACACACCAGGGAACATACGGCACACCAACACACCAGGGAACATACGACACGCCAACAAACAAGGGAACATACGGCACACCAACACACCAGGGAACATACGGCACACCAACACACCAGGGAACATACGGCACACCAACACACCAGGGAACATACGGCACACCAACACACCAGGGAACATACGGCACACCAACACACCAGGGAACATACGACACACCAACACACCAGGGAACATACGACACGCCAACACACAAGGGAACATACGGCACACCAACACACCAGGGATCATACGGCACACCAACACACCAGGGAACATACGGCACACCAACACACCAGGGAACATACGGCACACTAACACACCAGGGAACATACGACACGCCAACACACCAGGGAACATACGACACACCAACACACCAGGGAACATACGACACGCCAACACACCAGGGAACATACGGCACGCCAACACACCAGGGAACATACGGCACACCAATACACAAGGGAACATTCGGCACACCAACACACCAGGGAACATACGACACACCAACACACCAGGGAACATACGACACACCAACACACCAGGGAACATACGGCACGCCAACACACCAGGGAACATACGGCACGCCAACACACCAGGGAACATACGGCACACCAATACACAAGGGAACATTCGGCACACCAACACACCAGGGAACATACGGCACGCCAACACACCAGGGAACATACGACACGCCAACACACCAGGGAACATACGACACGCCAACACACCAGGGAACATACGGCACACCAACACACCAGGGAACATACGGCACACCAACACACCAGGGAACATACGGCACACCAACACACC
Organism: Salvelinus namaycush; assembly: GCF_016432855.1. Classification (NCBI taxonomy): domain Eukaryota; kingdom Metazoa; phylum Chordata; class Actinopteri; order Salmoniformes; family Salmonidae; genus Salvelinus; species Salvelinus namaycush. Next base: position 1,919,452 of record NC_052329.1, read on the forward strand.
AGGGAACATACGGCACACCAACACACAAGGGATCATACGACACACCAACACACCAGGGAACATACGACACACCAACACACCAGGGAACATACGACACACCAACACACCAGGGAACATACGGCACGCCAACACACAAGGGAACATACGGCACGCCAACACACCAGGGAACATACGACACACCAACACACCAGGGAACATACGACACACCAACACACCAGGGAACATACGACACACCAACACACCAGGGAACATACGGCACACAAGGGAACATACGGCACACCAACACACAAGGGAACATACGACACACCAACACACGAGGGAACATACGGCACACCAACACACAAGGGAACATACGACACGCCAACACACCAGGGAACATACGACACGCCAACACACCAGGGAACATACGGCACACCAACACACCAGGGAACATACGGCACACCAACACACCAGGGAACATACGGCACACCAACACACCAGGGGACACCAGGGAACATACGGCACGCCAACACACCAGGGAACATACAGCACACCAACACACCAGGGAACATACGACACACCAACACACCAGGGAACATACGGCACACCAACACACCAGGGAACATTCGACACGCCAACACACCAGGGAACATACGGCACACCAACACACCAGGGAACATTCGGCACACCAACACACAAGGGAACAATCAAAGTTGACGCTCAACAAGGATCTCACGCTCTCATCTCATGATCTCACTCACTTCCGCAAGAGTTCAACATCTCAGTACTAGAGGCGTCACTACAGACACCCTGGTTCGATTCCAGGTTGTATCACAACCGGCCGTGATTGGGAGTCCCATAGGGCAGCGCACAATTGGTCCAGCGTCGTCAGGGTGTTTGGCCAGGGTAGGCCGTCATTGTAAATAAGAATTTGTTCTTAACTGACTTGCCTAGTTAAATAAATAAAAATACTATCCCTCTCTCCTCTCTACCAGGCTAGACTTTGCACTTGGTAACCCCTTTCAGACTACCCCTACCTCTCTCTCTCCATTGTCCTGTTCTTCAGCAGCAGCCCTGTGAGCTGACTGAAGTGTGTATAAAATCCAATAAGTTCGCTGTCTCTCTTACTGTCAGTCCCACTGAGAGCCTCTCTTATAATATCGTGACTCTCTCTCTCTCGTGTGTGTGTGTGTGTGTGTGTGTGTGTGTGTGTGTGTGTGTGTGTGTGTGTGTGTGTGTGTGTGTGTGTGTGTGTGTGTGTGTGTGTGTGTGTGTGTGTGTGTGTGTGTGTGTGTGTGGCACTGAGCCAGAAACTTAAAAACACAGATACAGCTTTTCTTAGCAGAGAGGGAAAAGAGAGGAAGCCCTCATATTACAGAAAATAAAATAATACCCGTAGGGAAGCTAGAAAATAAGAGGGGAAGCTAGAAAATAAGAGGGGAATCACCCTTAGGGAAGCTAGAAAATAAGAGGGGAAGCTAGAAAATAAGAGGGGAAGCACCCGTAGGGAAGCTAGAAAATAAGAGGGGAAGCTAGAAAATAAGAGGGGAAGCAGCCATAGGGAAGCTAGAAAATACGAGGGGAAGCTAGAAAATAAGAGGGGAAGCTAGAAAATAAGAGGGGAAGCATCCGTAGGGAAGCTAGAAAATAAGAGGGGAAGCTAGAAAATAAGAGGGGAAGCACCCTTAGGGAAGCTAGAAAATAAGAGGGGTTCCACCCGTAGGGAAGCTAGAAAATAAGAGGGGAAGCAGCCGTAGGGAAAATGGAGGCAGCTGATAGTGAGCGAGTGGAAGAGAAAGAAGCTGAGAGACAGACAGACAGACAGCGAGACAGACAGAGACAGACAGACAGATGAAACAGCTGAACTCAAGGTGTCTCACCCTCCAGAATCAGTCTGTTCTCAAATTAAAGTCTGTCTCAGAGCAGCTCCAATATAATACACTGTCTGTCTCAGAGCAGCTCCAATATAATACACTGTCTGTCTCAGAGCAGGTCTAATATAATACACTGTCTGTCTCAGAGCAGGTCTAATATAATACACTGTCTGTCTCAGAGCAGGTCTAATATAATACACTGTCTGTCTCTACCTCAAGGCCCTAGGCTAGCCTCCCTATAGCTTAATAGGGTAGGTGTCCTTTGATGAATCACACCTCAGTCTCATAATGCTATATTCCTATACTGTACATCTACACTGGGTTGCTGTGAATTTTTTCAGGAACTTGCTCAGTGGCAAGTAAAATTCTGTATTTCCTATTACAGCACATTACAACGGGGTATAATGTGTATTTGCTGTAACACGTGTGTATTTTACTCAAGGAATGTTTAGAACCTACAGGCTATGTATTTCATGTGTGTGCGTGTGTGCGTGTGCGTGCGTGCGTGCGTGCGTGCGTGCGTGTAAAGTGGTGGAAGTCATTGAGTATTGCAAGATGGCAGGTCTAATTTAACAAACCAATGATCAATACCGTACTGGACCTGTGCACATAGCCTACTGAAGGACATGTCTATTTCTGTTTGGTGAGCTTCTACAGTTTCACGGTTGTGAAAGCCTATGTCGATGAAGCCCACTCACATTTTCTCTCAATGAACAAGATCATACCATTCTGAAAGAGTCCTGTAAATGTGTGGTTGTATTTGTCTGAGTTCGGTACGGAAGTTATTCATATTGACCTGTGGAACCGATTACCTCGACTGTCTTGTATCCCAGCGTACCCTGTCTTGATATCGTATCTTTTATTAAACTACCTCATTTTCTAATTAACAAAAGGCTTCCAAACTGGCAGCGACTACAGGTCAAAACAGATGGAACTCACTCACTCACTCACTCACTCACTCACTCACTCACTCACTCACTCACTCACTCACTCACTCACTCACTCACTCACTCACTCACTCACTCACTCACTCACTCACTCACATAATCCAGATGACATTAGTCTCTGTCTCTATTCCATTAGCACCACACTGGGCGGTAGGAAGGTATCTATTGACCTCCATATAATGAATAGGCCTGACATTAACATTTTACACACCCTGACTGTTGTGCTCCACACATGCCACATTGCCTTCCCCTGCCCCCTCATTGCATGGGCTGAAATCCAACCCTGTGTAGTGGTTAAAGGGATGCATGGGCTGAAATCCAACCCTGTGTAGTCGTTAAAGGGATGCATGGGCTGAAATCCAACCCTGTGTATTGGTTAAAGGGATGCATGGGCTGAAATCCAACCCTGTGTAGTGGTTAAAGGGATGCATGGGCTGAAATCCAACCCTGTGTATTGGTTAAAGGGATGCATGGGCTGAAATCCAACCCTGTGTATTGGTTAAAGGGATGCATGGGCTGAAATCCAACCCTGTGTAGTGGTTAAAGGGATGCATGGGCTGAAATCCAACCCTGTGTAGTGGTTAAAGGGATGCATGGGCTGAAATCCAACCCTGTGTAGTGGTTAAAGGGATGCATGGGCTCAAATCCAACCCTGTGTAGTGGTTGGAGGAGGAGAACCGATGCAGATGGCGGTGGGCAGGGGGTAGATTACTGCTGTGATTTACAGTATATTCCCATGTGGCCAGAAGTGGGGCAAAGGGCTGGCAGTCATGACAGAGGGGGGTGAGGAGGGATGGAGGGAGGGAGAGACAGAGAGGTGTTTATGGTGAAAACATAAAAAGCAGCACAGCTTCAGGAAGAACATAACTTTGTTACAAAATAACTCGATAGAGAGATGTTTTCTGGGAAATAGAACACCAGCGTGGCAGACAGACTTAAAATGTCACCTCAATGATGTCATATCTTAACATCTGTCTCAAAACGTCCATAGGTCGGAAAGATGGCGCCGATAGAGATGGCAGCTTCGCTTCTAGTCCTTTGGAAACTGTGCAGTATTTCGTTTTTTTAAAATGTATTATTTCTTACATCGTTAGCCCAGAAAATGTTGAGTGTTATTACATACAGCCGCGAAGAACTATTGGATATCAGAGAGACATCAACTTACCAGCACAACCAGCACTACGACCAGGAATACGACTTTGCCAAAACGGATCCTTTGTCTGCACCTCCCAGGGCTTTTGAACTGATTCCAGAGGCCGACCCAAAACAACGCAGTCGGAGGAGAGGGTGCCGGAGCGGTCTTCTAGTGAGGCTTCGGATGAGCGCACACCACCCACCGCTTCCCAGTATATTACTCGCTAATGTCCAGTCCCTAGTTACCAAAGTCAACGGAATTAGGGCAAAAGTTGCTTTCAAAAGAGAAAAGGGATTGTAGCATACTCTGTTTCATGGAAACATGGCTAGCTTGGGACATGCTGCCGGAGTCAGTACAGCCAATGGGATTTTCAGTGTATCGCACCGACAGGAACAAACATCTCTCTGGTAAGAAGGGCGTTTGTTTCATGATTAGCGACTCATGGTGTAATCATAACAACATACAGGAACTCAAGTCCTTTTGTTCACCTGACCTAGAATTCCTCACAATCAAATGCTGACCATATTATCTCCCAAGAGAACTCTCCTCGGTTATTGTCACAGCCGTGTATATCCCCCCGCAAGCGGATACCAAGACGGCCCACAAGGAACTTCACTGGACTTTATGCAAACTGGAAACCATATATCCTGAGGCTGCATTTATTGTAGCTGGGGATTTTAACAAAGCTAATCTGAGAACAAGGCTACCTAAATTCTATCAGCATATCGATTGCAGTACACGAGAGAGTAACACGCTCGACCACTGCCACTCCGCGATGCATACAAGGCCCTCCCCTGCCCTCCTATTGGCAAATCTGACCAAGACTCCATCCTGTTGCTCCCCTCCTATAGGCAGAAACTAAAACAGGAAGCCCCCCGTGTTTAGGTCTATCCAAAGCTGGTCTGACCAATCAGAGTCCACGCTTCAAGATTGAAGCTGCCTACCTACAGACTTGATATCATTGGCCACTTTAATAAATGGAACACTAGTCACTTTAATAATGCCACTTTAATAATGTTTACATATCTCACATTACTCATCTCATATGTATATACTGTTTACTGTATCCTTCACTATCTATTCTTTACTATCTATTGCATCTTAGCCGCTCTGTCACTGCTCATCCATACATTTTATACTTATATATTCTCATCCCATTCCTTTACTAGATAGTGTGTATTAGGTTTTGTTGTGGAATTTGTTAGATATTATGTTTTGTTGTGGAATTTGTTAGATATTATGTTTTGTTGTGGAATTTGTTAGATATTATGTTTTGTTGTGGAATTTGTTAGATATTATGTTTTGTTGTGGAATTTGTTAGATATTATGTTTTGTTGTGGAATTTGTTAGATATTATGTTTTGTTGTGGAATTTGTTAGATATTATGTTTTGTTGTGGAATTTGTTAGATATTACCTGTTAGATACTGCTGCACTGTCGGATCTAGAAGCACAAGCATTTCACTGCACTCGCAATAACATCTGCTAACCATGTGTATGTGACCAATAAAGTTTTATAAAATTCTATTTTATTTCCTTCTGTGACAAATCATCCTCCTCTTCCTCCTCCTCATCTAGCTAACGGAGGCCCGTTCTCCCTGCTTGTTCTCCTTAGGCCCGACTCCATCGTCAGATCCGCTAACTCATTAGAAGTCATTTAAGTCTGGTTATGGAATTAAATATTAACTTAGGGATGAATGATTCATTTGTAAAAAATGATTCTTCATCAATGGGGTGTGACGGGTTTTGCACTGACAGACTCCCTAATGATGGAGACAGACAGACAGACAGACAGACAGACAGACAGACAGACAGACCCAGCCAGACAGCCAGCCAGCCAGCCAGACAGCCAGACAGACCCAGCCAGACCCACCCAGCCAGCCAGCCAGACCCAGCCAGCCAGCCAGGCAGACAGACAGACAGACAGACAGACAGACAGACAGACAGACAGACAGCCAGACAGACCCAGCCAGCCAGACACACAGACAGACAGCCAGACACACACACAGACAGCCAGACTGTAGCCAGACAGACAGACAGACAGACAGACAGACAGCCAGACACACAGACAGACAGACAGACAGCCAGACAGACAGACAGACAGCCAGCCAGACACACAGACAGACAGCCAGCCAGCCAGCCAGCCAGCCAGCCAGCCAGACACTGGATGGGGTTGGAGTCAGGGATATGATCTGGCTTCGGGTGTTGGACTGATATTACTATTGCAGTAACTGTGACATCACACCTCTGTTCTCCATGGAGGTTGGGGTAACAGTAAAGTCATTAATATAGTGTAGTGACTCACTCTCGTCGGGGTAACAGTCTGTCGTTAATATAGGGTAATGACTCACTCTCGTCGGGGTAACAGTCTGTCGTTAATATAGGGTAATGACTCACTCTCATCGGGGTAACAGTCTGTCGTTAATATAGGGTAATGACTCACTCTCGTCGGGGTAACAGTCTGTCGTTAATATATGGTAATGACTCACTCTCGTCGGGGTAACAGTCTGTCGTTAATATAGGGTAATGACTCACTCTCGTCGGGGTAACAGTCTGTCGTTAATATATGGTAATGACTCACTCTCGTCGGGGTAACAGTCTGTCGTTAATATAGGGTAATGACTCACTCTCGTCGGGGTAACAGTCTGTCGTTAATATATGGTAATGACTCACTCTCGTCGGGGTTGGGTGCAGCCAGGATGGCACTGTGTTTCCTCTTCACCTCCTCCACCTTCTCAGCCAGAGACTCAATGAAGACACGGATCTCCTCCACCTACAGAGGGAGAGAGAGAAGGAGAGAGGGAGAGAGAGAGGGAGAGAGAGAGAAAGAGAGAGAGAGAGAGAAAGAGAGGGAGAGAGAGGGTGAGTGAGAACAGTCTGGCTATAGAGACCGGTCGTCACAGACAAACCTGGCTGCCCAGAGAGGACAGGATGTGCTCACTCTGCTCCAGGGGAGAGGTAGAGACAGAGCTGCATTTCCTATTACACTGTGACAAATACTCAGACCTAAGAGAATATTTATTTCCCAAAATTATAATTCAATACAAAGAATTTGAAACTGTAAAAGATCAATATTTTTTTTTATATTTATTGGGTGAAAAGCCAAAATGTGCAGTTTTGCCAGCCAAATATGTGTCCCCCTGCCACAACCTGAGGGACAGCCAGTGAAAATTGCAATGTGCTAAATGACAAAAAAAATGTAATGTCGATAATATTTCCCATTTAGTTTTCTTTTGTCTTTCATACCAGGTCATGTGTCTTCTCAGTCATGTTGAGACTGGTCTACTACTGTTGCTTTAATGTATTGTTGTTCTGATTAATATTGTTGTTGTAGTTGTTGTTAATGGTAATCCCATGTCCACTACTACTGTTATTATTGCTGTTGGTCCCACCATTTATTTATGTATAAATATATATATATAAATATATATTTTTTTATTTTTCTATATGTATACTTTGACAATGTAAGTAATAATGAACTTGCCATGTCAATAAAGTCAATTGAATTGAATTGAGAGAGAGAGAGACAGAGGAAGAGAGAGAGACAGAGGGATAGAGATAGAGACAGAGAGAGAGGGGAGAAGGAGAGAGAGAGAGAGAGAGAGAGAGAGAGAGAGAGAGAGAGAGAGAAAGACAGGGATAGAGATAGAGACAGAGGGGAGAAGGAGAGAGAGAGAGAGAGAGAGAGAGAGAGAGAGAGAGAGAGAGAGAGAGAGAGAGAGAGAGAGAGAGAGGGGTAGAGAGAGGGGTAGAGAGAGAGAAGGAGAGAGGGGGGAGAAGGAGAGAGAGAGAGCACACACACATTAGTCCATGGGATGGACATATCAGCGATGGAAAAATGAGCTGAAAAAATAAAAGAGGTGAAACGGAAGGGGTGTGATGATGAGAAGGGGGGTGATGATGAGGAGGGTGATGATGAGGAGGGTGATGATGATGAGGAGGGTGATGAGAGAAGGGTAATGAGGGGGGTAATGAGAGGAGGGTAATGAGAGGAGGGTGATGAGAGGAGGGTGATGAGAAGGGGTGATGAGAAGGGGTGATGAGAGGAGGGTAATGAGAAGGGGTGATGAGAAGGGGTGATGAGAGGAGGGTAATGTGAAGGGGGTAATGAGAAGGGGTGATGAGGAGGGTGATGAGAAGGGGTGATGAGGAGGGTAATGAGAGGAGGGTGCTGAGAGGAGGGTGATGAGAGGAGGGTAATGAGAGGAGGGTGCTGAGAGGAGGGTGATGAGAGGAGGGTGATGAGAGTAATGAGAGGAGGGTAATGAGAGGGTAATGAGAGGAGGGTAATGAGAGGAGGGGGGTGATGAGAGGAGGGTGATGAGAAGGGGTGATGAGGAGGGTAATGAGAGGAGGAGGGTGGTGAGAGGAGGAGAGTGATGAGAGGAGGAGGGTGATGAGATGAGGGTAATGAGAGGAGGGTAATGAGAGGAGGGTAATGAGAGGAGGGTAATGAGAGGAAGCTAATGAGAGGAGGGTAATGAGAGGAGGGTAATGAGAAGGGGTGATGAGGAGGCTAATGAGAGGAGGAGAGTAATGAGAGGAGGGTAATGAGAGGAGGAGGGTGATGAGAGGAGGGTGATGAGATGAGGGTAATGAGAGGAGGGTAATGAGAGGAGGGTAATGAGAGGAGGGTGATGAGAGGAGGGTGATGAGAGGAGGGTGATGAGGAGGGTAATGAGAGGAGGAGAGGTACGTGTATAAGGGGAGAGCAGGTAGAAGAGAAGATGAAAGGAGGAGATAAAAGAGGAGGCGGAGAAGAGACCAGGAGAGAAAAAGAAAATAGGATATTAGAGGAGAGGAGAAGGGAAGCCACTAGCCAGACAGAGTAATACCTGTGTTACCAGGTAGAATATTCTAGCCAACCGTCTCACACCTTCAGACCTGTGTCACCAGGTAGAATATTCTAGCCGACCGTCTCACACCTTCAGACCTGTGTTACCAGGTAGAATATTCTAGCCAACCGTCTCACACCTGTAGATGTGTGTCACCAGGTAGAATATTCTAGCCAACCGTCTCACACCTTTAGATGCGTGTCACCATAACCTCATCACTCCATCTCTCCCCCACTCTGACCCCCTTCTTGTCAGTTATCCATTATTCATCCATCCATCTATTCATCCCTTCACCCACCTGAATGTAACATTCTTCCTGCTCGCCATCACTACCAGTCTCACCATCTCTCCATCACCCTCTCACCCTCTCTCTATCACTACCAGTCTCACCATCTCTCCATCACTCAAGCCCCCTCTCACCATCTCTCTATCACTACCAGTCTCACCATCTCTCCATCACTCAAGCCCCCTCTCACCATCTCTCCATCACTCAAGCCCCCTCTCACCATCTCTCCATCACTCAAGCCCCCTCTCACCATCTCTCCATCACTCAAGCCCTCTCTCACCATCTCTCTATCACTCAAGCCCTCTCTCACCATCTCTCCATCACTCAAGCCCTCTCTCACCATCTCTCTATCACTCAAGCCCCCTCTCACCATCTCTCTATCACTCAAGCCCCCTCTCACCATCTCTCTATCACTCAAGCCCCCTCTCACCATCTCTCTATCACTCAAGCCCCCTCTCACCATCTCTCCATCACCCTCTCACCATCTCTCCATCACTCAAGCCCCCTCTCACCATCTCTCCATCACTCAATCCCCCTCTCACCATCTCTCCATCACTCAATCCCCCTCTCACCATCTCTCCATCACTCCAACCCCCTCTCACCATCTCTCCATCACTCAAGCCCCCTCTCCATCACCCAAGCCCCCTCTCACCATCACGCAAATCTCTCTCACATCTCTCCATCACTCAATCCCCTCTCACCATCTCTCCATCACTCAATCCCTCTCTCACCATCACTCAATCCCCTCTCACATCTCTCCATCACTCAATCCCCTCTCACCATCTCTCCATCACTCAAATCCCCCTCTCTCCATCACTCAATCCCCTCTCACCATCTCTCCATCACTCAAATCCCCCTCTCTCCATCACTCAATCCCCTCTCTCCATCTCTCCATCACTCAATCCCCCTCTCACCATCTCTCCATCACCCAATTCCCTCTCACCATCTCTCCATCACTCAATCCCCTCTCACATCTCTCCATCACTCAATCCCCTCTCACATCTCTCCATCTCACCATCTCTCCATCACTCAAATCCCCCTCTCTCCATCACTCAATCCCCTCTCTCCATCTCTCCATCACTCAATCCCCCTCTCACCATCTCTCCATCACCCAATTCCCTCTCACCATCTCTCCATCACTCAATCCCTCTCTCACCATCACTCAATCCCCTCTCACATCTCTCCATCACTCAATCCCCTCTCACCATCTCTCCATCACTCAAATCCCCCTCTCTCCATCACTCAATCCCCCTCTCACCATCTCTCCATCACCCAATCCCCTCTCACCATCTCTCCATCACTCAATCCCTCTCTCACCATCACTCAATCTCCTCTCACATCTCTCCATCACTCAATCCCCTCTCACATCTCTCCATCACTCAATCCCCTCTCACATCTCTCCATCACTCAATCCCCTCTCACCATCTCTCCATCACTCAAATCCCCCTCTCTCCATCTCTCCATCACCCAATCCCCTCACCATCTCTCCATCACTCAAATCCCCCTCTCTCCATCACTCAATCCCCCTCTCACCATCACTCAATCCCCTCTCACCATCTCTCCATCACTCAAATCCCCCTCTCTCCATCACTCAATCCCCCTCTCACCCTCTCTCCATCCTCCAATCCCCCTCTCACCATCTCTCCATCACCAGTGTGCTGGTGTTAGGGGTGAGAGACACGTACTGGTATGAAGTGTGAATCAGCGGAGGCTCCTCAGAGGAGAAAGGGGAGGATCATCCTCCTAAGTGAATTTCAGAAGAAAAAATAAATAAATAGTGAAACATTTAAAAAAAGTTATCCTTTTTAGATAAAACTATACTAAAAATATTAACGTGTCACCGAATAACTGATTAAAACACACGGTTTTGCACTACTTTTGCAAGTTCCATCAACAGCACCCTCTTGGGTACCGCCATATAGAGGGTGTAGCCGGAGGACAGCTACTTTCCATCCTCCTCTAGGTGCACTGACTTCAATACAAAGAGAGAGAAAGTGCGAGAGTTAGCTACGTTTCATTGTATTTTTTTCTTTGTCAGTTTACCTTTCACTCACTTAGCTAACGGAGCAAATTTTGCCTATTCAACAACCTGACTCAAACGGAGAGGAATGCAATTTATGTTAGTTAGCTGGCTAAGGCTATCCAACACTGCTACTCTACCAACTAAGTCAAGATAAGCTTTCGTTTTTTTAAGTTAATTTATTGCCACCGGGCCCCACCGATGTAACTGCTAGCTTATATTTCACCCCCCAGTCGTTTTTCCACAAAACTTCATCTAAAATTGTTGAATGAGTTTCCTGTAAACAATAGATATTATACTCCTTCTCTTTTAGCCAGGTAAATACTGATCGTCTTTTCTTATTATCTGCTAAGCCATTACAATTATAACTGGCTATACTTATTTCACCACTTACCATAATGAGAAGCTTTCAATTCTATTTATCAAAATATATGTTGGTAAACTGTGGCGTACAGCAGGTCAGCCACCAGGGGGAGACTCGTTGAGGCCTGGTGACAGACGGAGTATTACAGCATGAGGCAATGGCCCAACGCGCCCAAGCCCAGGTCTACAATCGGGGAGCCCAGCCCCGAGAATTCCAGGTGGGAGACAGGATGTTGGTCTTGATCCCCACGGCCGAAAGTATGTTCCTGGCAACATGGCACGGGCCCTACGAGGTGTTCGTAGAAAATGGGAACTGTCAATTACCGTGTACGGCAGCCCAGGAGACGGAAACCCCAACAGATTTACCACGTGAACCTGGTGGAAGAAATGGCACGAGAGGACAGCCTTGGCCGTGTTCTGGTCGGGACCCAGGACGCCAACGGTACCAGTGGTGGTCCCGAGCAATGAGGATCTCGACCCGGCCCAGAAGCAAGAGCTCGTCGATCGGAACACGGCGGTGTTCTCCGAGAAGCCGGGCCGCACAACCCTCATCGAACACCACATCTGTACCCGGCCCGGGGAAATGGTAAGAAAGAGGCCATTCCGGAGGCCCGAAGGAAGGTCGTGAAAAAGGAAGTGGAGGCTATGCTGAGGTTGGGGGTCGTTGAAGAGTCTCACAGTGCATGGTGCCCATCGTGTTGGTGCCCAAACTGGACGGTAGCCTGCGCTTCTGTAATGTGAACGACATAAGCTTGTTCGACACCTACCCCATGCCGAGGGTGGACGAGCTCATCGACTGATTGGGGAAAGGCCCGGTACATCAGCACCCTTGACCTGACCAAAGGATATTGACAGGTACCGTTGGCAGCCTCCTCCCGGGAGAAGACGCCGTTTTCGACACCAGACGGATTGTATCAGTACAGGGTGCTCCCGTTCGGTCTCCATGGAGCCCCGCCCACATTCCAGCGACTGATGAACAAAGTACTTCGACCACACCAGCAGTACGCAGCGGCCTATTTGGATGATATCATCATCCACAGCCAAGGTTGGGAAGAGCACCTGACGCGCCTCCAGGCGGTGCTGGACGCGCTCAGACAAGCCAGGTTGACCGCGAATCCCGAGAAATGCAAACTAGTGTTCGAGGAGGTGGAGTACCTGGGGTATTTGATCGAACGGGGGAACGTCAAGCCCCAGGAGAGGAAGGTTGACGCGGTACTTGACTGGCCCGTTCCACGCACCAAGACCCAGGTCAAGTCCTTCCTGGGACTGGCAGGATACTATAGCCGGTTTATCCCCAACTTTGTGGCTATAGCTTCCCCCCTCACCGATGTAACCAGGGCCCGCCTCCCGAAAACAGTGAAATGGACGAACGAGACAGAAGCGGCGTTCAACCGCCTGAAGGAAGCGCTGTGCTCCCATGCGATTCTCGTAACGCCCGATTCCCAGGTGCCGATGTTGGTCCAGACGGATGCATGTGATACGGGACTGGGGCCGTTCTGTCCCAGATACACAATGGGGAAAGAGCACCCCATCATGTACATCACCCGAAAGCTGATACAGAGAAAAAATAAGTACTAATTTGTTGAGAAAGAGTGTCTAGCAGTGAAGTGGGTGATAGACACTCAAGTATTACCTGTTAGGTACCCACCCTGGTCATGGACCATGCTCCCCTGGTCTGGATGGCCAGGTGGTTCTTGTCCCTTCAACGCTTCTCTTTTTCTGTTGTTCACAGGTCAGGGGCGAAGCATGGAAACGCGGATGCCCTATCGAGAAGGGAGACATACGTCGCACTGATGACAGTCCCCTCCCCGACAGAGCTAAAGGGGGGGGCGTACAGCAGATCAGCCACCAGGGGGAGACTCGTCGAGGCCTGGTGACAGACGGAGTATGATGGCTCTATCTGCTGGACGTGCAAGGTCTAGACGGCCTCTCCGGCCAGGACTAATTGGGGCTGATTGGTGAGTAATCAAGGGCTGATTGCTCACCAGCTGTACAAGTCCCATAAAACTGCCAGAAGGGCAGCACACAGGGAAGAGGCTGGGGGAGGAAAGGACTCTCGTATAGTTGGGGACGGTACCAGAGGTAACAGGAAAGAGTTCCGTTTTTGATCCCCACAGGATACAGCAAGACCCGAAGCCCAGAAGACGGTGTCCCGGAGTCTCTTGGCGGAGACCTATTTCCTTTTGGACAATTATTTTAATAAACACCTTTGAAACTGAGCTAATCATACTCTGTCCGTGTCTGATCTGTGTAAACGTTTTGACCCAACCCCCTGGTCTGCCACAAAACGTACCATTAAAAAGTAACATGATGATTTAGTGTCTATATAGCTGTAGCATGATATTTGCATTGCTACTAAGTAAACCTCCAATTGGTCCCCACTATTCCACCCGCTAAAACCCCTCATCCCGAGTTGGGTTGTCATCCCAATGACCGGCAGACCACCCCCGGATCCCATGGCCCCGGAGAGACCGGGACCCATCCTTGGAAAAGAGCACACAGCGCCACCCACAGAACAGAAGTAGATCAACAGCCAAAAGCATTTCCATCGCCCTCACCTCCATTTGTATTATATATAGCTATTAACCATTTTAAATTCCTGTTTATCTTATTTTCCATAATTAGCTCTTAATATTTGCAGTAATCTAGGCAGTTTATGCAAAGGATTTTTACATCTCATCAGTCTCGCCATTACCAAAATTACATTATGGTAAGCAATTATTTTTTAGCAAACAATTATTGTGATTTATCCTACATTGTCCTAATATCTTTTACTCCCTCGCAACAGTTGTGGGACACACACACACACACACACACACACACACACACACACACACACACACACACACACACACACACACACACACACACACACACACACACACACACACACACACACACACACACACACACACACACACACACACACACACACACACACACACACACACACACACACACATACATGATTAACCATTGTCACGTCCTAGGTGATGGATGAAGATCCACCCTCTTCCCCTGAAACACCCACACGTGGTCCCCCGTTGTGACCATATTATCATTATTATTTTGTAACCTTTATTAAACTAGGCAAGTCAGTTAAGAACAAATTCTTATTTTCAATGAAGGCCTAGGAACAGTGCCTGCCTTGTTCAGGTGCAGAACGATAGATTTTGTCAGCTCGGGGATTCGATCTTGCAACCTTTCAGTTACTAGTCTAACGCTCTAACCACTAGGCTACCCTGCCACCCCATATTCCCAAGCATCTCTGTGCAGTCAGACCTTTGATTATTTTGTGCCACAAGGGCCACAATAGTTTGCCCCCTCTCTGAATGTCGTGTTGCCAGCACTGCCACTGCCTGGGTTGGGGGACCCCACCGGAATCCCCACCGGCTAGGTACAAGGTCTTCAAGGTTCCCATTAGCAGTGTTGAGAATTTCCTTGTATATTATGCTCTTCCATCAGGGGGCTCTGGCTTTGCAGGACCAACCCTGCCAGACAGGCTCAGAATCTTGAGGGAGCTGTACTGCTCTAGAAGGTCTCTGACCGCATTTTGGCTGCACACAGGCCGCTTACAGCAGGCCCATAAAATAGATAGGGACTTCTCATTAGTATCTGGGTCGTTCAGGTGGGTGTCTAGGGTATATAGTTGTGGACAGTTCCATCAATATAGGACTAGGGTTGCACATTTTGGGGAATATTCAGAGGTGGAAACCTTCCATGGGAATTAACGGGAATATAATGGGAATTAACTCGAATATAATGGGAATTAACAGAAATATATGCAAATGAATATTAATACCATTTAAATAAAGATGTTTTTTGCATTGGATATATTTACCATATCATATGGAGACAGAAACATAAACCTTTTGCCTTATAATAAGTAGACATAATTGCAAATTATTAAATCCTTCCAATAGAAATAAAAAAACTATTTCGTTACGAATTAAACTTTAATTCAATGAGTTGACTCTTCACATGGGATGATGTCACTGAACAACAAAATAAAAGGAATATTGAATGATCCATCACATCTCCCTAAAACATTTTCAACATACATCTGTAAAATGATAGTCTAGAAACTAAAGCTTTGGTTGTCTTCCTCTCAGGCTTCCATGTCTTCTCCCTGGACCTCCTCAATGTCCACCTCTTGAACATCAGACTCTGAGGCCTCATCTGCACTGTCACTTTCCAACCTTGTTGAGGATGGTTCGTTGTCAGGCTCGAAAAGCATAAAATTTGCCCGGATGGCCACCAATTTTTCAACCCTTGTATTGGTCAGCCTGTTGCGTGCTTTGGTCTATGTGTTCCCAAACAAGGACCAGTTGCGCTCTGAGGTGGCTGATGTTGGTGGGATTTGGAGGATGATGGAGGCAACAGGGGAAAGAGCCTCAGATCCACAAAGTCCCTTCCACCAGGTGGCTGATGAGATATGTTGGCACGACTGCCATATTACATCTCCATCCCAAAGCCCCTCCTTGGAAGTGTACTTCGCCAGACTGCCAAGAACCTTGCCCTCATCCAGGCCAAGGTGGCGAGACAAGGTAGCCTTGTTGATCTCTGCACGAGACAGGATGTTCTTGCCAGCATACTTGGGGTCCAACATGTATGCTGCGGCATGTATGGGCTTCAGGCAGAAGTCTTCATGCTTTTTGATGTATTTCAGAACTGCAGTTTCCTCTGCTTGGAGCAACAGTGAAGAGGGCAGGGCAGTACGGATTTCTTCTCTTACATCTGCAAACAAAGTCTGAACATCAGACAGGATGGCATAGTCTCCCTCAATCCGTGCAATGGCTACTGCTATAGGTTTCAGGATTTTCAGGCTGCTTACCGCCCTCTCCCAAAATACATCATCCAGGAGGATTCTCTTGATGGGGCTGTCCATATCGGCAGACTGTGATATGGCCATTTCTTGGAGAGACTCCTTCCCCTCTGGGAGACTGTCAAATGTGATGACAACACCACCCCAACGGGTGTTGCTGGGCAGCTTCAATGTGTATTCTTCTCACTATGCTTGGTGAGGTAGATTGCTGCTATAATGTGATGACCATTCACATACCTAACCATTTCCTTGGCTCTCTTGTAGAGTGTGTCCATTGTTTTCAGTGCCATGATGTCCTTGAGGAGCAGATTCAATGCATGAGCAGCACAGCCAATGGGTGTGATGTGAGGGTAGGACACCTCCACTTTAGACCAAGCAGCTTTCATGTTCACAACATTGTCTGTCACCAGTGCAAATACCTTCTGTGGTCCAAGGTCATTGATGACTGCGTTCAGCTCATCTGCAATGTAGAGACCAATGTGTCTGTTGTCCCTTGTCTGTGCTCTTGTAGAATACTGGTTGAGGGGTGGAGATGATGTAGTTAATTATTCCTTGCCCACAAACATTCGACCACCCATCAGAGATGATTGCAATACAGTCTGCTTTCTCTATGATTTGCTTGACCTTCATTCGAACTCTGTTGAACTCTGCATCCAGCAAATGAGTAGATAAAGCATGTCTGGTTGGAGGGGTGTATGCTGGGTGAAGAACATTCAGAAATCTCTTCCAATACACATTGCCTGTGAGCATCAGAGGTGAACCAGTTGCATACACAGCTCGAGCAAGACATTCATCAGCATTTCTCTGACTTACAATCCTCCATTGAGTCAAAAAAAACGTATGATTCAAGGAGGGCCGTGAGCTGTTGCTATCGGTAAGGTGTCTGATTCATCATTTTCACCTCGAATAGAAGTAGAGGGACTTTTGCCAGAGGTTGCTTGTTGTGAGCACTGAGGGAACTTTATGCACTTGGCCAGATGATTCTGCATCTTTGTTGCATTCTTTGCAGGATTTGGCACAGTATTTGCAAATGTACACAGCTTTTCCTTCTACATTAGCTGCAGTGAAATGTCTCTACACATCAGATAGTGCCCATTTCCTGTTAAGATTAGGAAAAAATTAGTAAAAAAATAAATACAATTCCATGTACAGATAAATAATTAAGCAGTTAGATTAAACAACTCCTTTGTAAGATAAATGTTTTAAAATGAAACATGTATGGAAACAGGTGAATTAAAACTCCTCGGTTAGCAGGCTCAAGCAAGCTAAAACCCACATGGTAGAAAAAACTAACTAGCAGAAATTGTTAACAAGTTAGAAATGATTTAAACACACTTTGTTGTAGGCTACTATTTACTAGTTAACAAAAAAAACATGTGTCATATGAAATATATTTACCACACCCAGTATTGTAATCAAAACTGACCAGAAAGCATGTTGTCCTTGGCTCAGACAGTGTAGTAGTGTGGGCTAAATAGCATCTCATTAGTGTGCAAGATCTTGAGAATCAGCTGTACATGTGATGGAAGAATGCACTGTGGTGCAGAGGGTTGAAATGCCATTGAATTGGGGATAGTTTAGTCAAAATATGCCACAAGACCTAGAATTGCCTTATGTGTATCCCACAAAAAAAGGTTCACTGTTATAAACTAACTTGTTTGATGAATTTAAGCAAAATTCCCCAAATTCCCGGGCTCAACTTCCCATGAAAAATTTCCGGAAAAATTTGATGTATAATTTATTTTAAAATGCAGTTCCACCATGATAGGACAATAAATAAATTTGATGTATAATTTATTTTAAAATGCAGTTCCACCATGATAGGACAATAAATAAATAAGATGTATAATTCTTTATAAAATGTATAACCCTCATCTGCACAACATTGAAAGCTCTCTCACAACCCCTGCTCACAGACATACATTGGTTCTGGGATATGCAACCGTTTCCTTTCTCACTCACTTAACGCCACACTTTTCCAAACACCAGAAAACACACACCATCCATCTCAACACATCCACACATACCCACATACTGAGCCTTCAGTCTGCTGTGTATTTATCTCTGCCATGTTGAATTAGGGCTTTTGTGTTCCAATTCGTTATATTTCAAGATAATAATATATAGAGAGCTTTTCTATCTTATTACAATCCATACCATGGCTAGTATTGTGTTTCATTATTTAATCCCCACCATGGCTAGTATTGTGTTTCATTATTTAATCCCCACCATGGCTAGTATTGTGTTTCATTATTTGCCTCCTCTATGAGAACTTTGTAATATTTAGAATAGCCATGGAGTAGTCTTTGTGTCTCTGAACATTTGGGTGTCAATATAGTTTGACTACGAGAGCTACGCGTTTCCCTTTCAATCTATTTTCCTTGAAGATTGGATACAGAACTTTGCTGCGTTCTGTAATTTCCTTGAGGGAACTGATCATTCATGCCTATTTTCATGCCCGCAGGTCTTTTACCCAGGCTTTTAACCATTATTTTATCTTTAAAGAAGGCAACGATTGGGCGTTCATACCTCTCTCTGTCCGTGTACACGTTCGAGTTGGATTTTGTCGATAGCTTCGTGTGGGATCTGAAGCGCTGTAAGGAGGAACTCTCTAACTACAGATTCAGGAACTTCTTCTTCTTTCTCCTGGATACCAGTAAGTACCAGATTCAGGAACTTCTCCTTCTTTCTCCTGGATACCAGTAAGTACCAGATTCAGGAACTTCTCCTTCTTTCTCCTGGATACCAGTAAGTACCAGATTCAGGAACTTCTCCTTCTTTCTCCTGGATACCAGTAAGTACCAGATTCAGGAACTTCTCCTTCTTTCTCCTGGATACCAGTAAGTACCAGATTCAGGAACTTCTCCTTCTTTCTCCTGGATACCAGTAAGTACCAGATTCAGGAACTTCTCCTTCTTTCTCCTGGATACCAGTAAGTACCAGATTCAGGAACTTCTCCTTCTTTCTCCTGGATACCAGTAAGTACCAGATTCAGGAACTTCTCCTTCTTTCTCCTGGATACCTGTAAGTACCAGATTCAGGAACTTCTCCTTCTTTCTCCTGGATACCTGTAAGTACCAGATTCAGGAACTTCTCCTTCTTTCTCCTGGATACCAGTAAGTACCAGATTCAGGAACTTCTCCTTCTTTCTCCTGGATACCAGTAAGTACCAGATTCAGGAACTTCTCCTTCTTTCTCCTGGATACCAGTAAGTACCAGATTCAGGAACTTCTCCTTCTTTCTCCTGGATACCAGTAAGTACCAGATTCAGGAACTTCTCCTTCTTTCTCCTGGATACCTGTAAGTACCAGATTCCATCTCATGGATCTAGTCTGTATGTCCAGTAAGGCTTCTCTCAGAATGATGTTCTCCTTTTTAAGTTAGTTAACTTCGGTTTCAATCTTATTGACTGTTCCTTTATGTTTGTATCTTTCTCCAATGTCGCAGCTTTTTCGTCACTCATCTCATTCAACTCTATTATATCCTCACTGACTAGTTCAAGTAGGCCCAGTTTGTCATTTATTGATTTTAACAGATGGGTTTTGACCTTTACCATTCCCGCTGGTGAAAAGATTAAATCGTCTGTGTCTGGAGAAGAGTCACGTTGTCATGTTGAGACTGGTTCCCCTGTCTTACTCTCTGTCATGTTGAGATTGGTTCCCCTGTCTTACTCTCCGTCATGTTGAGACTGGTTCCCCTGTCTTACTCTCTGTCATGTTGAGACTGGTTCCCCTGTCTTACTCTCTGTCATGTTGAGAGTGGTTCCCCTGTTTTACTCTCCGTCATGTTGAAATAGGTTCCCCTGTCTTACTCTCTGTCATGTTGAGACTGGTTCCCCTGTCTTACTCTCTGTCATGTTGAGAGTGGTTCCCCTGTTTTACTCTCCGTCATGTTGAAATAGGTTCCCCTGTCTTACTCTCTGTCACGTTGAGATTGGTTCCCCTGTCTTACTCTCTGTCACGTTGAGATTGGTTCCCCTGTCTTACTCTCTGTCACGTTGAGATTGGTTCCCCTGTCTTACTCTCCGTCATGTTGAGATTGGTTCCCCTGTCTTACTCTCTGTCACGTTGAGATTGGTTCCCCTGTCTTACTCTCTGTCACGTTGAGATTGGTTCCCCTGTCTTACTCTCTGTCACGTTGAGATTGGTTCCCCTGTCTTACTCTCCGTCATGTTGAGATGGGTTCCCCTGTCTTACTCTCTGTCATGTTGAGACTGGTTCCCCTGTCTTACTCTCCGTCATGTTGAGATTGGTTCCCCTGTCTTACTCTCCGTCATGTTGAGATTGGTTCCCCTGTCTTACTCTCCGTCATGTTGAGATTGGTTCCCCTGTCTTACTCTCGGTCATGTTGAGATTGGTTCCCCTGTCTTACTCTCTGTCATGTTGAGACTGGTTCCCCTGTCTTACTCTCTGTCATGTTGAGACTGGTTCCCCTGTCTTACTCTCCGTCATGTTGAGACTGGTTCCCCTGTCTTACTCTCCGTCATGTTGAGATTGGTTCCCCTGTCTTACTCTCCGTCATGTTGAGATTGGTTCCCCTGTCTTACTCTCCGTCATGTTGAGATTGGTTCCCCTGTCTTACTCTCCGTCATGTTGAGATTGGTTCCCCTGTCTTACTCTCCGTCATGTTGAGACTGGTTCCCCTGTCTTACTCTGTCATGTTGAGATTGGTTCCCCTGTCTTACTCTCCGTCATGTTGAGATTGGTTCCCCTGTCTTACTCTCCGTCATGTTGAGATTGGTTCCCCTGTCTTACTCTCGGTCATGTTGAGATTGGTTCCCCTGTCTTACTCTCTGTCATGTTGAGACTGGTTCCCCTGTCTTACTCTCTGTCATGTTGAGACTGGTTCCCCTGTCTTACTCTCCGTCATGTTGAGACTGGTTCCCCTGTCTTACTCTCCGTCATGTTGAGATTGGTTCCCCTGTCTTACTCTCCGTCATGTTGAGATTGGTTCCCCTGTCTTACTCTCCGTCATGTTGAGATTGGTTCCCCTGTCTTACTCTCCGTCATGTTGAGATTGGTTCCCCTGTCTTACTCTCCGTCATGTTGAGATTGGTTCCCCTGTCTTACTCTCCGTCATGTTGAGATTGGTTCCCCTGTCTTACTCTCCGTCATGTTGAGACTGGTTCCCCTGTCTTACTCTCTGTCATGTTGAGATTGGTTCCCCTGTCTTACTCTCCGTCATGTTGAGACTGGTTCCCCTGTCTTACTCTCCGTCATGTTGAGATTGGTTCCCCTGTCTTACTCTCTGTCATGTTGAGATTGGTTCCCCTGTCTTACTCTGTCATGTTGAGACTGGTTCCCCTGTCTTACTCTCTGTCATGTTGAGATTGGTTCCCCTATCTTACTCTCTGTCATGTTGAGATTGGTTCCCCTGTCTTACTCTCCGTCATGATGAGATTGGTTCCCCTGTCTTACTCTCCGTCATGTTGAGATTGGTTCCCCTGTCTTACTCTCCGTCATGTTGAGACTGGTTCCCCTGTCTTACTCTCTGTCATGTTGAGACTGGTTCCCCTGTCTTACTCTCTGTCATGTTGAGACTGGTTCCCCTGTCTTACTCTCCGTCATGTTGAGATTGGTTCCCCTGTCTTACTCTCTGTCATGTTGAGATTGGTTCCCCTGTCTTACTCTCCGTCATGTTGAGATTGGTTCCCCTGTCTTACTCTCCGTCATGTTGAGATTGGTTCCCCTGTCTTACTCTCCGTCATGTTGAGACTGGTTCCCCTGTCTTACTCTCCGTCATGTTGAGATTGGTTCCCCTGTCTTACTCTCTGCCATGTTGAGATTGGTTCCCCTGTCTTACTCTCTGTCATGTTGAGATTGGTTCCCCTGTCTTACTCTCCGTCATGTTGAGATTGGTTCCCCTGTCTTACTCTCCGTCATGTTGAGATTGGTTCCCCTGTCTTACTCTCTGTCATGTTGAGATTGGTTCCCCTGTCTTACTCTCTGTCATGTTGAGACTGGTTCCCCTGTCTTACTCTCTGTCATGTTGAGACTGGTTCCCCTGTCTTACTCTCCATCATGTTGAGATTGGTTCCCCTGTCTTACTCTCCGTCATGTTGAGATTGGTTCCCCTGTCTTACTCTCTGTCATGTTGAGATTGGTTCTCCTGTCTTACTCTCCGTCATGTTGAGATTGGTTCCCCTGTCTTACTCTCTGCCATGTTGAGATTGGTTCCCCTGTCTTACTCTCTGCCATGTTGAGATTGGTTCCCCTGTCTTACTCTCCGTCATGTTTGGCTGTTGCTTGTTTTTGTAATATTTGTCGATACATTTCTCTAGTCTTATGATTTGTTTTGTGTTGTTATCCAGATTGAAGGTTATTACCCACCAGTTTGTGTAGTGCTAATATTTAGTCTAACTTACCGTTATTGAATATTACGTTTTATCTTGAGGTGATCTACACTGCTGTGTTCAGTCCGCCATCTTGGAGGTTCTTGCAGGAGGCAACTTCTTGATCCGCAGATTCTTCAGATTCAAAACGTTTCTTAAACGGAAGCGAACGGAACGAAACTGGGAGGGACCTACCTGAATTTGTTCAACAGAAACTCTCGTTTTAGTTGCAAAATTGAACGTTTTGCAACTGTTTTGGACTAATGATTCCACCCTAGATCAGCTAGATGCAGGAAAGAGTGAGCAGGGCGGTATTGAACGTGTCACTGTCTGATTCCTCCACTTTGTCTCTTGACCTGTTGTAACAACCTCATGATGTGTATAGGGAACATTCTAGTATCATGTAGTAGCCTAAACCTATCAATGTTGTAGCCTAAACCTATCAATGTTACATTAAGCTGGGTGAATGGAATATGAATGACAAGTCATCCAATATGCTGTAATAGAAATAAGGCCAAATAATTGTCCTTCCTAATCTTAAAAGGCACCGACCGCCACTGGTGTGTGTGTGTGTGTGTGTGTGTGTGCGTGTGTGCGTGCGTGTGTGTGTGTGTGTGTCTTTCTCCCAGCATGCCTCTCTCTGTGGAGATCTAAACTGGTGCAACAGTCAAATGGGCCCCCTGAGAAGAGCCCTCGACAACCTCACTAAAGGTTCCTTCTTCAAGTGAACGGCATACGGAAAAACCCTCACAAACGCATGGACAAACCCACAACCCTATAGAAAATGTACAACGTGGACTTGTAAAGGCCCTTTGGAGCACTAACCTCCAATATGTACAATTCAAATGGAAAAACGGTGTTCATTTTCAAAGCTAGGCCTGGGGGATAATGTTGTGTGGGGATCAATAAAAGTCAATTTGAAATGAAATACTTAACGATCCACTCCACACGAGGAACAACATCTATGAGCGTAATATATCAAATCTAAGGGGAGATAGAGCATATGATTGATTACGGCGCGCTTAAAAAGCCTATTGAATTCATACGCAGAGGAAATACCAACAGGAGAGCAGCAGTCGTATCCGTGCAGATGAGACTGGAGCAGTCATCCTATCTCTATGCAGATGAGACTGGAGCAGTCATCGTATCTCTATGCAGATGAGACTGGAGCAGTCGTCCTATCTCTATGCAGATGAGACTGGAGCAGTCATATCCGTGCAGATGAGACGGGAGCAGTCATCTTATCTCTATGCAGATGAGACTGGAGCAGTCATCGTATCTCTATGCAGATGAGACTGGAGCAGTCATCGTATCTCTATGCAGATGAGACTGGAGCAGTCATCTTATCTCTATGCAGATGAGACTGGAGCAGTCATCTTATCTCTATGCAGATGAGACTGGAGCAGTCATCTTATCTCTATGCAGATGAGACTGGAGCAGTCATCTTATCTCTATGCAGATGAGACTGGAGCAGTCATCTTATCTCTATGCAGATGAGACTGGAGCAGTCATCTTATCTCTATGCAGATGAGACTGGAGCAGTCATCTTATCTCTATGCAGATGAGACTGGAGCAGTCATCTAATCTCTATGCAGATGAGACTGGAGCAGTCATCTAATCTCTATGCAGATGAGACTGGAGCAGTCATATCCGTACAGACGAGACTGGAGCAGTCATATCCGTGCAGACGAGACTGGAGCAGTCATATCCGTACAGATGAGACTGGAGCAGTCGTATCCGTACAGACGAGACTGGAGCAGTCGTATCCGTGCAGATGAGACTGGAGCAGTCGTATCTCTATGCAGATGAGACTGGAGCAGTCATATCCGTGCAGATGAGACTGGAGCAGTCGTATCCGTGCAGATGAGACTGGAGCAGTCGTATCCGTGCAGATGAGACTGGAGCAGTCGTATCCGTGCAGATGAGACTGGAGCAGTCGTATCTCTATGCAGACGAGACTGGAGCAGTCGTATCCGTGCAGACGAGACTGGAGCAGTCGTATCCGTGCAGATGAGACTGGAGCAGTCGTATCCGTGCAGATGAGACTGGAGCAGTCATCTTATCTCTATGCAGATGAGACTGCTTGTCAGGAGAACTGTTTTGAGCAATGAGTGGAAAGTTATTAATTAGAAGACAATGTAATGCGAGAGAGAGAGAATAACAGAGAAGGGGAAAAAAAAGGATGTATCTCACCTGCTCAAAGAATTCATCCATGAAGCCTTTGTCCATGCCAACGGCCACCTCCTCTTCCTCCTCAGTCTCCTTCCCCTGGTGACACACACACACACACACACACACACACACACACACACACACACACACACACACACACACACACACACACACACACACACACACACACATAGGTACATATTACCGAATAGCATCAAACTCAGACAATATATCCAGAATGATAAACTGTGTGCCCATGCTGGTGATACCACCAGTACAGTCCGCTGGTGTCATCAGACTACACAGTCCGCTGGTGTCATCAGACTACACAGTCCGCTGGTGTCATCAGACTACACAGTCCGCTGGTGTCATCAGACTACACAGTCCGCTGGTGTCATCAGACTACACAGTCCGCTGGTGTCATCAGACTACACAGTCCGCTGGTGTCATCAGACTACACAGTCCGCTGGTGTCATCAGACTACACAGTCCGCTGGTGTCATCAGACTACACAGTCCGCTGGTGTCATCAGACTACACAGTCCGCTGGTGTCATCAGACTACACAGTCCGCTGGTGTCATCAGACTACACAGTCCGCTGGTGTCATCAGACTACACAGTCCGCTGGTGTCATCAGACTACACAGTCCGCTGGTGTCATCAGACTACACAGTCCGCTGGTGTCATCAGACTACACAGTCCGCTGGTGTCATCAGACTACACAGTCCGCTGGTGTCATCAGACTACACAGTCCGCTGGTGTCATCAGACTACACAGTCCGCTGGTGTCATCAGACTACACAGTCCGCTGGTGTCATCAGACTACACAGTCCGCTGGTGTCATCAGACTACACAGTCCGCTGGTGTCATCAGACTACACAGTCCGCTGGTGTCATCAGACTACACAGTCCGCTGGTGTCATCAGACTACACAGTCCGCTGGTGTCATCAGACTACACAGTCCGCTGGTGTCATCAGACTACACAGTCCGCTGGTGTCATCAGACTACACAGTCCGCTGGTGTCATCAGACTACACAGTCTGCTAGTGTTATCAGACTATACTGGTGATAACACTAGCAGCCTGGTGATAACACTAGCAGCCTGTTGATAACACTAGCAGCCTGGTGATAACCCTAGCAGACTATACTGGTGATAACCCTAGCAGACTATACTGGTGATAACACTAGCAGACTATACTGGTGATAACACTAGCAGACTATACTGGTGATAACCCTAGCAGACTATACTGGTGATAACACTAGCAGACTATACTGGTGATAACACTAGCAGACTATACTGGTGATAACCCTAGCAGACTATACTGGTGATAACACTAGCAGACTATACTGGTGATAACACTAGCAGACTATACTGGTGATAACCCTAGCAGACTATACTGGTGATAACACTAGCAGACTATACTGGTGATAACACTAGCAGACTATACTGGTGATAACCCTAGCAGACTATACTGGTGATAACCCTAGCAGACTATACTGGTGATAACCCTAGCAGACTATACTGGTAATAACACTAGCAGACTATACTGGTGATAACCCTAGCAGACTATACTGGTGATAACACTAGCAGACTATACTGGTGATAACACTAGCAGACTATACTGGTGATAACACTAGCAGACTATACTGGTGATAACACTAGCAGACAATACTGGTGATAACCCTAGCAGACTATACTGGTGATAACCCTAGCAGACTATACTGGTGATAACACTAGCAGACTATACTGGTGATAACCCTAGCAGACTATACTGGTGATAACACTAGCAGACTATACTGGTGATAACACTAGCAGACTATACTGGTGATAACACTAGCAGACTATACTGGTGATAACCCTAGCAGACTATACTGGTGATAACCCTAGCAGACTATACTGGTGATAACCCTAGCAGGCTATACTGGTAATAACACTAGCAGACTATACTGGTGATAACCCTAGCAGACTATACTGGTGATGACACTAGCAGCCTGGTGATAACCCTAGCAGACTATACTGGTGATAACCCTAGCAGACTGTACTGGTGATAACCCTAGCAGACTATACTGGTGATAACCCTAGCAGACTATACTGGTGATAACACTAGCAGACTATACTGGTGATAACACTAGCAGACTATACTGGTGACAACACTAGCAGACTATACTGGTGACAACACTAGCAGACTATACTGGTGATAACACTAGCAGACTATACTGGTGACAACACTAGCAGACTATACTGGTGACAACACTAGCAGACTATACTGGTGATAACACTAGCAGACTATACTGGTGATAACACTAGCAGACTATACTGGTGACAACACTAGCAGACTATACTGGTGATAACCCTAGCAGACTATACTGGTGATAACACTAGCAGACTATACTGGTGATAACACTAGCAGACTATACTGGTGATAACACTAGCAGACTATACTGGTGATAACACTAGCAGACTATACTGGTGATAACACTAGCAGACTATACTGGTGATAACCCTAGCAGACTATACTGGTGATAACACTAGCAGACTATACTGGTGATAACACTAGCAGACTATACTGGTGATAACACTAGCAGACTATACTGGTGATAACACTAGCAGACTATACTGGTGATAACACTAGCAGACTATAAAGGTGATAACACTAGCAGACTATACTGGTGATAACACTAGCAGACTATACTGGTGATGACACTAGCAGACTATACTGGTGATAACACTAGCAGACTATACTGGTGATAACCCTAGCAGACTATACTGGTGATAACCCTAGCAGACTATACTGGTGATAACCCTAGCAGACTATACTGGTGATAACCCTAGCAGACTATACTGGTGATAACACTAGCAGACTATACTGGTGATAACACTAGCAGACTATACTGGTGATAACACTAGCAGACTATACTGGTGATAACCCTAGCAGACTATACTGGTGATAACCCTAGCAGACTATACTGGTGATAACCCTAGCAGACTATACTGGTGATAACCCTAGCAGCCTGGTGATAACACTAGCAGCCTGGTGATAACACTAGCAGCCTGGTGATAACACTAGCAGACTATACTGGTGATAACACTAGCAGACTATACTGGTGATAACCCTAGCAGACTATACTGGTGATAACACTAGCAAACTATACTGGTGATAACACTAGCAGACTATACTGGTGATAACACTAGCAGACTATACTGGTGATAACACTAGCAGACTATACTGGTGATAACCCTAGCAGACTATACTGGTGATAACACTAGCAGACTATACTGGTGATAACCCTAGCAGACTATACTGGTGATAACACTAGCAGACTATACTGGTGATAACACTAGCAGACTATACTGGTGATAACACTAGCAGACTATACTTGTGATAACACTAGCAGCCTGGTGATAACCCTAGCAGACTATACTGGTGATAACACTAGCAGACTATACTGGTGATAACCCTAGCAGACTATACTGGTGATAACCCTAGCAGACTATACTGGTGATAACCCTAGCAGACTATACTGGTGATAACACTAGCAGACTATACTGGTGATAACCCTAGCAGACTATACTGGTGATAACCCTAGCAGACTATACTGGTGATAACACTAGCAGACTATACTGGTGATAACCCTAGCAGACTATACTGGTGATAACCCTAGCAGACTATACTGGTGATAACCCTAGCAGACTATACTGGTGATAACACTAGCAGACTATACTGGTGATAACCCTAGCAGACTATACTGGTGATAACCCTAGCAGACTATACTGGTGATAACACTAGCAGACTATACTGGTGATAACCCTAGCAGACTATACTGGTGATAACACTAGCAGACTATACTGGTGATAACACTAGCAGACTATACTGGTGATAACCCTAGCAGACTGTACTGGTGATAACCCTAGCAGACTATACTGGTGATAACCCTAGCAGACTATACTGGTGATAACACTAGCAGACTATACTGGTGATAACACTAGCAGACTATACTGGTGACAACACTAGCAGACTATACTGGTGACAACACTAGCAGACTATACTGGTGATAACACTAGCAGACTATACTGGTGACAACACTAGCAGACTATACTGGTGACAACACTAGCAGACTATACTGGTGATAACACTAGCAGACTATACTGGTGATAACACTAGCAGACTATACTGGTGACAACACTAGCAGACTATACTGGTGATAACCCTAGCAGACTATACTGGTGATAACACTAGCAGACTATACTGGTGATAACACTAGCAGACTATACTGGTGATAACACTAGCAGACTATACTGGTGATAACACTAGCAGACTATACTGGTGATAACACTAGCAGACTATACTGGTGATAACCCTAGCAGACTATACTGGTGATAACACTAGCAGACTATACTGGTGATAACACTAGCAGACTATACTGGTGATAACACTAGCAGACTATACTGGTGATAACACTAGCAGACTATACTGGTGATAACACTAGCAGACTATAAAGGTGATAACACTAGCAGACTATACTGGTGATAACACTAGCAGACTATACTGGTGATGACACTAGCAGACTATACTGGTGATAACACTAGCAGACTATACTGGTGATAACCCTAGCAGACTATACTGGTGATAACCCTAGCAGACTATACTGGTGATAACCCTAGCAGACTATACTGGTGATAACCCTAGCAGACTATACTGGTGATAACACTAGCAGACTATACTGGTGATAACACTAGCAGACTATACTGGTGATAACACTAGCAGACTATACTGGTGATAACCCTAGCAGACTATACTGGTGATAACCCTAGCAGACTATACTGGTGATAACCCTAGCAGACTATACTGGTGATAACCCTAGCAGCCTGGTGATAACACTAGCAGCCTGGTGATAACACTAGCAGCCTGGTGATAACACTAGCAGACTATACTGGTGATAACACTAGCAGACTATACTGGTGATAACCCTAGCAGACTATACTGGTGATAACACTAGCAAACTATACTGGTGATAACACTAGCAGACTATACTGGTGATAACACTAGCAGACTATACTGGTGATAACACTAGCAGACTATACTGGTGATAACCCTAGCAGACTATACTGGTGATAACACTAGCAGACTATACTGGTGATAACCCTAGCAGACTATACTGGTGATAACACTAGCAGACTATACTGGTGATAACACTAGCAGACTATACTGGTGATAACACTAGCAGACTATACTTGTGATAACACTAGCAGCCTGGTGATAACCCTAGCAGACTATACTGGTGATAACACTAGCAGACTATACTGGTGATAACCCTAGCAGACTATACTGGTGATAACCCTAGCAGACTATACTGGTGATAACCCTAGCAGACTATACTGGTGATAACACTAGCAGACTATACTGGTGATAACCCTAGCAGACTATACTGGTGATAACCCTAGCAGACTATACTGGTGATAACACTAGCAGACTATACTGGTGATAACCCTAGCAGACTATACTGGTGATAACCCTAGCAGACTATACTGGTGATAACCCTAGCAGACTATACTGGTGATAACACTAGCAGACTATACTGGTGATAACCCTAGCAGACTATACTGGTGATAACCCTAGCAGACTATACTGGTGATAACACTAGCAGACTATACTGGTGATAACCCTAGCAGACTATACTGGTGATAACACTAGCAGACTATACTGGTGATAACACTAGCAGACTATACTGGTGATAACCCTAGCAGACTATACTGGTGATAACACTAGCAGACTATACTGGTGATAACTCTAGCAGACTATACTGGTGATAACCCTAGCAGACTATACTGCTGATAACACTAGCAGACTATACTGGTGATAACCCTAGCAGACTATACTGGTGATAACCCTAGCAGACTATACTGGTGATAACCCTAGCAGACTATACTGGTGATAACCCTAGCAGACTATACTGGTGATAACACTAGCAGACTACACTGGTGATAACACTAGCAGACTATACTGGTGATAACCCTAGCAGACTATACTGGTGATAACACTAGCAGACTATACTGGTGATAACACTAGCAGACTATACTGGTGATAACCCTAGCAGACTATACTGGTGATAACCCTAGCAGACTATACTGGTGATAACCCTAGCAGACTATACTGGTGATAACACTAGCAGACTATACTGGTGATAACCCTAGCAGACTATACTGGTGATAACACTAGCAGACTATACTGGTGATAACCCTAGCAGACTATACTGGTGATAACCCTTGCAGACTATACTGGTGATAACCCTAGCAGACTATACTGGTGATAACCCTAGCAGCCTGGTGATAACACTAGCAGACTATACTGGTGATAACCCTAGCAGACTATACTGGTGATAACACTAGCAGACTATACTGGTGATAACACTAGCAGACTATACTGGTGATAACACTAGCAGACTATACTGGTGATAACACTAGCAGACTATACTGGTGATAACACTAGCAGACTATACTGGTGATAACACTAGCAGACTATACTGGTGACAACACTAGCAGACTATACTGGTGATAACACTAGCAGACTATACTGGTGATAAGACTAGCAGACTATACTGGTGATAACACTAGCAGACTATACTGGTGATAACACTAGCAGACTATACTGGTGATAACCCTAGCAGACTATACTGGTGATAACCCTTGCAGACTATACTGGTGATAACCCTAGCAGACTATACTGGTGATAACCCTAGCAGCCTGGTGATAACACTAGCAGACTATACTGGTGATAACCCTAGCAGACTATACTGGTGATAACACTAGCAGACTATACTGGTGATAACACTAGCAGACTATACTGGTGATAACACTAGCAGACTATACTGGTGATAACACTAGCAGACTATACTGGTGATAACACTAGCAGACTATACTGGTGACAACACTAGCAGACTATACTGGTGATAACACTAGCAGACTATACTGGTGATAACACTAGCAGACTATACTGGTGATAACACTAGCAGACTATACTGGTGATAACCCTAGCAGCCTGGTGACAACACTAGCAGACTATACTGGTGATAACACTAGCAGACTATACTGGTGATAACACTAGCAGACTATACTAGTGACAACACTAGCAGACTATACTGGTGATAACACTAGCAGACTATACTGGTGACAACACTAGCAGACTATACTGGTGATAACACTAGCAGACTATACTGGTGATAACACTAGCAGACTATACTGGTGACAACACTAGCAGACTATACTGGTGACAACACTAGCAGACTATACTGGTGACAACACTAGCAGACTAGACTGGTGATAACCCTAGCAGACTAGACTGGTGATAACCCTAGCAGACTGGTGATAACCCTAGCAGACTGGTGATAACCCTAGCAGACTATACTGGTGATAACCCTAGCAGACTATACTGGTGATGACCCTAGCAGACTATACTGGTGATAACCCTAGCAGCCTGGTGATAACACTAGCAGACTATACTGGTGATAACACTAGCAGACTATACTGGTGATAACACTAGCAGACTATACTGGTGATAACCCTAGCAGACTATACTGGTGATAACACTAGCAGACTATACTGGTGAAAACCCTAGCAGACTATACTGGTGATAACACTAGCAGACTATACTGGTGATAACACTAGCAGACTATACTGGTGATAGACACTAGCAGAACTATACTGGTGATTAACCCTAGGCAGACGATCTGGTGATAAACCCTAGCACTAATACTGGTGATACACTTAGCAGACTATACTGGTGATTAAACACTAGCAGACTATACTGGTGATAACACTAGGCCAGACTATACTGGTGGATAACACTAGCAGACTAATACTGGCGCTAACACTAACATGAGCAGACTATACTGGCGATAACACTAGCAGACTATACTGGCGATAACACTAGCAGACTATACTGGCGATAACACTAGCAGACTATACTGGCGATAACACTAGAAGACTATACTGGCGATAACCTAGCAGGCAAACCTGTCTGGTCCTGCTTTATCTGAGGCTTCATTCAGGTTAGTGTGTCGTAATCGTACATCAGTCTCATCAATGAGTTGCGAAAAAACAATTATTTTATATTCTGTAATTTTTCGTTCCAATTCCCAGGGCCTTTTCCCGCCTGGACAAGGGGCTACCATAGGAGTTGACTTCATGATCAAGACTGTGGAGATCAAAGGGGAAAAAGTAAAGGTCTGTCAATCACACTTTATGTACAATTACTTTAGAGTTCTATAAAGCAGGGTTTCCCAACTAACGTCCCATGGGCCGAATTTGACCCACGGGTGATTTTATTTGGCCCCCCAAGTTTTCTGAGACTGTAAAAACACCAGCAACTCGGCTCCAAAGTGATTTTCATTTTGGAAAACTGTTTCAAACTATTCTCATGCAGAATAGAGCGATGTGTGATCGTATACAAATGTATTATCATGTTTTAGTCAAATATTATATCTGTTTCTGGCTTCTTGCAGTCAATTTGCAGTCTACACATTATTTGTAAATTATGTTATGACCCCCTGACCATCCACTCAAGAAGAAATCGCCCTGCTATAAAGGAATCTAGTTGATGATCCCTGCTATAAAGGAATCTAGTTGATGAGCCCTGCTGTAAAGGAATCTAGTTGATGATCCCTGCTGTAAAGGAATCTAGTTGATGATCCCTGCTGTAAGAAAATCTAGTTGATGATCCCTGCTGTAAAGGAATCTAGTTATATGATCCCCGCTATAAAGGAATCTAGTTGATGATCCCTGCTATAAAGGAATCTAGTTTGATGATCCCTGCTGTAAAGAATCTAGTTGATGATCCCTCTGTAAAGGAATCTAGTTATATGATCCCGCTATAAGGAATCTAGTTGATGATCCCTGCTGTAAAGGAATCTAGTTGATGATCCTGCTGTAAAGGAATCTAGTTGATGATCCCTGCTGTAAAGGAATCTAGTTGATGATTCCTGCTATAAAGGAATCTAGTTGATGATCCCTGCTGTAAAGGAATCTAGTTGATGATCCCTGCTGTAAAGGAATCTAGTTGATGATCCCTGCTGTAAAGGAATCTAGTTGATGATCCCTGCTGTAAAGGAATCTAGTTGATGATCCCTGCTGTAAAGGAATCTAGTTGATGATCCCTGCTGTAAAGGAATCTAGTTGATGAGCCCTGCTGTAAAGGAATCTAGTTGATGATCCCTGCTGTAAAGGAATCTAGTTGATGATCCCTGCTGTAAAGGATCTATTTGATGACCCTGCTGTAAAGGAATCTAGTTGATGATCCCTGCTGTAAAGAATCTAGTTGATGATCCCTGCTGTAAAGGAATCTAGTTGATGAGCCCTGCTGTAAAGGAATCTAGTTGATGTATCCCTGCTGTAAAGGAATCTAGTTGATGATCCCTGCGGTAAAGAAATCTAGTTGATATCCCGCTGTAAAGGAATCTAGTTATATGATCCCTGCTATAAAGGAATCTAGTTGATGATCCCTGCTGTAAAGGAATCTAGTTGATGAGCCCTGCTGTAAAGGAATCTAGTTGATGATCCCTGCTGTAAAGGAATCTAGTTGATGATCCCTGCTGTAAAGGAATCTAGTTGATGATCCCTGCTGTAAAGGATTGATGATCCCTGCTGTAAAGGATTGATGATCCCTGCTGTAAAGGATTGATGATCCCTGCTGTAAAGGAATCTAGTTGATGATCCCTGCTGTAAAGGAATCTAGTTGATGATCCCTGCTGTAAAGGAATCTAGTTGATGATCCCTGCTGTAAAGGAATCTAGTTGATGATCCCTGCTGTAAAGGATTGATGATCCCTGCTGTAAAGGAATCTAGTTGATGATCCCTGCTGTAAAGGAATCTAGTTGATGATCCCTGCTGTAAAAGATCTAGTTGATGATCCCTGCTGTAAAGGATTGTTGATCCCTGCTATAAAGGAATCTAGTTGATGATCCCTGCTGTAAAGGATCTAGTTGATGATCCCTGCTGTAAAGGAATCTAGTTGATGATCCCTGCTGTAAAGGATTGATGATCCCTGCTATAAAGGAATCTAGTTGATGATCCCTGCTGTAAGGAATCTATTTGATGATCCCTGCTGTAAAGGATTGATGATCCCTGCTATAAAGGAATCTAGTTGATGATCCCTGCTGTAAAGGAATCTAGTTGATGATCCCTGCTGTAAAGGAATCTAGTTGATGATCCCTGCTGTAAAGGAATCTAGTTGATGATCCCTGCTGTAAAGGAATCTAGTTGATGATCCCTGCTATAAAGTGTTTATCAAGCATCTACGCAGTGTCTATAAAGGCTTAATAAACGTTCTATAAATCCGTTGTAACTTCTTTATCGTTAGTTTAATGTGGGACCATATAATTTTTCAACACCAGATTTTTGCTCGCATCACGAGAATCAAAGAACAAAACCTTTACCTTGGCGTTGTCTGTGCCGTGTGATTGTCCCGACACAACGTCAGGTAAATGAATGCCCGGACTAAAGAGCTCTGGATAAAGAGCTGTGATAATGTGATTTTTAACACACATATATTTTCCTCCAGCTGCAGATCTGGGACACAGCAGGCCAGGAGCGTTTCCGCTCCATCACCCAGAGTTACTACCGGAGTGCCAACGCCCTCATCCTCACCTATGACATCACGTGCGAGGACTCCTTCCGGTGCCTTCCAGAATGGCTGAGGGAGATTGAGCAGTATGCCAACACCACCGTGGTCACTATTTTAGTCGGTGAGATAGCATTCGCATACTGTAGTAATGTGCGTCCTAAATGTCATCCTTATTTCTTAGGAAAGTGCACTATGTATGACCAGAGCTCATTGTGGACCAAAAGCAGTGCGTCACATTGATGTCAATATCCCTCTGGTTAAAGGTCAAGCCAAGGTCAAGCCCATACAACAGCTATGGTCATCAGTCCAAGGACAACGTAGGAAATCAAAAAATTATTCTGTATTAAAAGGAGATGGCATCTTGAAATGTGCTATTGGCTTATCAGGGTAGGGTCAGATGTCCTAAAGACGTACTTACCGGTAACTCATTTCTGTAGTTTTATCAGACAATGGATAACAAGCTAATATTAGATGGCAATTGTTCCACGGGGTTAGGTTACCATATAAACTATAATTTGGGTGGGATTTTATCAGAGTTAAAAAGCTTCATAGAAAATGTATAATATGTATGTTGTTATTGGAACCCGGGCCGTATCACGACCGGCCGTGATCGGGAGTCCCATTGGACCCCGGGCCGTATCACGACCGGCCGTGATCTGGAGTCCCATTGGACCCCGGGCCGTATCACAACCGGCCGTGATCTGGAGTCCCATTGGACCCCGGGCTGTATCACGACCGCCGTGATCGGGATCCCATTGGACCCCGGCCGTATCACGACCGGCCGTGATCTGGAGTCCCATTGGACCCCGGGCCGTATCACGACCGGCCGTGATCTGGAGTCCCATTGGACCCCGGGCCGTATCACGACCGGCCGTGATCTGGAGTCCCATTGGACCCCGGGCCGTATCACGACCGGCCGTGATCGGGAGTCCCATTGGAACCCGGGCCGTATCACAACCGGCCGTGATTGGGAGTCCCATTGGACCCCGGGCCGTATCACGACCGGCCGTGATCGGGAGTCCCATTGGACCCCGGGCCGTATCACAACCGGCCGTGATCGGGAGTCCCATTGGACCCGGGCCGTATCACGACCGGCGTGATCGGGAGTCCCATTGGACCCCGGGCCGTATCACGACCGGCCGTGATCGGGAGTCCCATTGGACCCCGGGCCGTATCACAACCGGCCGTGATCGGGAGTCCCATTGGACCCCTGGCCGTATCACGACCGGCCGTGATCTGGAGTCCCATTGGACCCCGGGCCGTATCACAACCGGCCGTGATCGGAGTCCCATTGGACCCCGGGCCGTATCACGACGGCCGTGATCGGAGTCCCATTGGACCCCGGGCCGTTCACGACCGGCCGTGATCTGGTTCCCATTGGACCCCGGGCCGTATCACGACCGGCCGTGATCTGGAGTCCCATTGGACCCCGGCCGTATCACGACCGGCCGTGATCTTGAGTCCCATTGGACCCCGCCGTATCACGACCGGCCGTGATCGGAGGTCCATTGGAACCCGCCGCATCACAACCGGCCGTGATCGGAGTCCCATTGGACCCCGGGCCGTATCACGACCGCCGTGATCGGAGTCCCATTGGGCACCCGGGCCGTATCACGACCGCCGTGATCGGGAGTCCCATTGGACCCCGGGCCGTATCACGACGGCCGTGATCGGGGTCCCATTGGAACCGGGCCGTATCACAACCGGCCGTGATCGGGAGTCCCATTGGACCCCGGGCCGTATCACAAACCGCCGTGATCGGGATCCCATTGGAACGGTGTCGTTGATGCTTAATGTCAGTGATGAGAGGTTAAAGTCACACTGTAAGAATCAGCCTACCACTAGACACTATGGCTGACGGTTAAAGTCACACTGTAAGAATCAGCCTAGACACTATGGCTACGGTTAAAGTCACACTGTAAGAATCAGCCTAGACACTATGCTGACGGTTAAAGTCACACTAAAATCAGCCTAGACACTAGACCTATGTACGGTTAAAGTCACACTGTAAGAATCAGCCTAGACACTAGACACATGGCTGACGGTTAAAGTCACACTGTAAGATCAGCCTAGACACTAAACACATGGCTGACGGTTTAGTCACACTGTAAGAATCAGCCTAGACACTAGACACTATGGCTGCCGGTTAAAGTCACTGTAAGAATCACCTAGACACTAGACACTATGGCTGACGGTTAAAGTCACACTGTAAGAATCAGCCTAGACACTAGACACTATGGC
Organism: Salvelinus namaycush; assembly: GCF_016432855.1. Classification (NCBI taxonomy): domain Eukaryota; kingdom Metazoa; phylum Chordata; class Actinopteri; order Salmoniformes; family Salmonidae; genus Salvelinus; species Salvelinus namaycush. Next base: position 1,957,069 of record NC_052329.1, read on the forward strand.
TGACGGTTAAAGTCACACTGTAAGAATCAGCCTAGACACTATGGCTGACGGTTAAAGTCACACTGTAAGAATCAGCCTAGACACTAGACACTATGGCTGACGGTTAAAGTCACACTGTAAGAATCAGCCTAGACACTAGACACTATGGCTGACGGTTAAAGTCACACTGTAAGAATCAGCCTAGACACTAGACACTATGGCTGACGGTTAAAGTCACACTGTAAGAATCAGCCTAGACACTAGACACTATGGCTGACGGTTAAAGTCACACTGTAAGAATCAGCCTAGACACTAGACACTATGGCTGACGGTTAAAGTCACACTGTAAGAATCAGCCTAGACACTAGACACTATGGCTGACGGTTAAAGTCACACTAAGAATCAGCCTAGACACTAGCACATATGGCTGACGGTTAAAGTCACACTGAGAAATCAGCCTAGACACTAGACACTATGGCTGACGGTTAAAGTCACACTGTAAGAATCAGCCTAGACACTAGGGCTGACGGTTAAAGTCACACTGTAAGAATCAGCCTAGACACTAGACACTATGGCTGACGGTTAAAGTCACACTGTAAGAATCAGCCTAGACACTAGACACTATGGCTGACGGT
>NC_052329.1:1957782-1997782 GCF_016432855.1 Salvelinus namaycush
TGCTAGGGTATCACCAGTATAGTCTGCTAGGGTTTATCACCAGTATAGTCTGCTAGTTATATGGTTATCACCGTATAGTCTGCTAGGTTATCACCAGTATAGTCTATGCTAGTGTTATCACCAGTATAGTCTGCTAGTGTATCACCAGTATAGTCGCTAGGGTTATCACCAGTATAGGTGTAGTGTTATCACCAGTTAGTCTGCTAGTTGTTATCACCAGTATATGTCTGCTAGGGTTATCACCAGTATAGTCTGCTAGTGTTATCACCGTATAGTCTGCTAGTGTATTCACAGTATAGTCTGCTAGTGTTATCACCAGTAAGTCTGCTAGTGTTATCACAGTATAGTTGTCTGTGTTATCACCAGTATAGTCTGCTAGGGTTCATCACCAGTATAGTCGCTAGGTTATCACCAGTATAGTCTGCTAGGGTTATCCCAGTTAGTCTGCTAGGGTTATCCCAGTATAGTCTGCTAGGGTTATCACCAGTATAGTACTGCTAGTGTTATCACCAGTATAGTCTGCTAGTGTTATCACCAGTATAGTCTGCTAGTGTTATCACAGTATAGTCTGCTAGGGTTATCACCAGTATAGTCTGCTAGGGTTATCACCCAGTATAGTCTGCTAGGGTTATCACCCAGTATAGTCTGCTAGGGTTATCACCAGTATAAGTCTGCTAGTGTTATCACCAGTATAGTTGCTAGGGTTATCACGTATAGTCTGCTTTAGTGTTATCACCAGTATAGTCTGCTAGTGTTATCACCAGTATAGTCTGCTAGGTATCACCAGTATAGTCTGCTAGGTTATCACCAGATAGGTCTGCTAGTTTATCACCAGTATAGTCTGCTAGGTGGTATCCACGTATAGTTGCTAGTGTTATCACCAGTATAGTCTGCTAGTGTTATACACCAGTATAGTCGCTAGTGTTTACACCAGTATAGTCTGCTAGTGTTATCACTATAGCTGCTAGGGTTACACCAGTATAGTCTGCTAGGAGTTATCCACCAGTATAGTCTGCTAGTGGTATCACCAGTATAGTCTCTAGTTATCACCAGGTGCTAGGTATCACCAGTTATAGTCTGCTAGGGTATCACCAGTATAGTCTGCTAGGGTATCACCAGTATAGTCTGCTAGGGGTTATCACCTAGGGTTTGCCAGGTGGTATCACCTTAGTCTGCTAGGGTTATCACCAGTATAGTCTGCTAGTGTTATCACCTTAGTATAGTTATCTTCTGCTAGTGTTGTCACAGTATAGTGCTAGGGTTATCACCAGTATAGTTGCTAGGTTATCACAGTATAGTTGCTAGTGTTTCACCAGTATAGTCTGCTAGTGTTATCAACAGTATAGTCTGTCTAGTGTTATCACCAGTATAGTCTGTAGGGTTATCACCAGTATAGTCTGCTAGGTGTTATCACAGTATAGTCTGCTAGTGTTATCACCAGTATAGTCTGCTAGTGTTATCACCAGTATAGTCTGCTAGTGTTATCACCAGTATAGTCTGCTAGTGTTATCACCAGTATAGTTCGTAGGGTTATCACCATAGTCTCATGTATCTACCAGTATAGTCTGCTAGTGTTATCACCAGTATAGTCTGTCAGTGTTATCACCAGTATTGTCTGCTAGGGTTATCACCAGTATAGTCTAGCTAGGGTTATCACCAGTTAGTTGCTAGGGTTATCAACAGTATAGTCTGCTAGAGGTCTATCACCAGTATAGTCTGCTAGTGTTCACCAGTATAGTCTGCTAGGGTGGTATCACCAGTACTGTAGTACTGCTAGGTTATCACCAGTATAGTCTGCTAGTTTCAATACCAGTATAGTCTGCTAGTGTTATCACCATATGTTATAGTTGCCTGATAGTGTTATCACCAGTATAGTTGCTAGGTTATCACCAGTATAGTCTGCTTAGTGTTATCACCCGAGCTGCTAGTGTTATCCACCAGTATAGTCTGCTAGTGTTATCACCAGTATAGTCTGCTAGTGTTATCACCAGTATAGTCTGCTAGTGTTATCACCACTGCTAGGGTTATCACCAGTATAGTCTGCTAGGGTTATCAACAGTATAGTCTGCTAGGTGTTATCACCAGTATAGTGCTGCTAAGGGTTATCACCAGTATAGTCTGCTAGTGTTATCACCAAGTATGTCTGCTAGTGTTATCACCAGTATAGTCTGCTAGTGTATCACCAGTATAGCTGCTAAGGTGTATCACAGTATAGTCTGCTAGGGTTATCACCAGTATAGTCTGTAGGTTATCACCAGTATAGTTGCTAGGGTTATCACCAGTATAAGTCTGATAGGCGTTATCACCCAGGCTGCTAGTTATCACCAGATGCTGTGTTATCACCAGAGTCTGCTAGGGTTATCACCAGTATAGTCTGCTAGGGTTATCCAGATAGTCTGCTAGGGTTATCACCAGTATAGTCTGCTAGGGTTATCACAGTATAGTCTGCTAGTGTTATCACCAGTACGTCTGCTAGTGTCATCAACAGTATAGTCTGCTAGGGTTATACCAGTATAGTTGCTAGGGTATCATCCAGTATAGTCTTTGGCTGTGTTATCACCGTATAGTCTGCTAGTGTTATCACCAGTATAGTCTGCTAGTGTTATCACCAGTATAGTCTGCTAGTGTCTATCACCAGTATAGTCGCTAGGTTATCACCAGTATATTGCTAGTGATACCTTTCGCTAGTGTTATCACCAGTATAGTCTGCTAGTTATCACAGTATAGTCTGCTAGTGTTATAACCCGTATAGTCTGCTAGTGTGTTATCACCAGTATAGTCTGCTAGTGTTATCACCAGTTAGTTGCTAGTGTTATCACCAGTATAGTCTGCTAGTGTTTCCACCAGTATAGTCTGCTAGGGTTATCACCAGTATAGTCTGCTAGGTTATCACCAGTATAGTTTATGCTAGTGTTGTCACCAGTAAGTCTGCTAGTGTTATCACCAGTATAGTCTGCTAGTGTTATCACCAGTATAGTCTGCTAGTGTATATTTATCACCAGTATAGTCTGCTAGTGTTATCACCAGTATAGTTCTGCTAGTGTATCACACCAGTATAGTCTGCTAGTGTTATCACCAGTATAGTATGCTAGTGTTATCACCAGTATAGTCTGCTAGGGTTATCACCAGTATAGTATGCTGAGGTTATCACCAGTATAGTCTGCTAGGGTTTATCACCATACTAGTCTGCTAGTGTTATCACCAGTATAGGTTCTGCTAGTGGTTTCACAGTATAGTCTGCTAGGGTGTTATCACCAGTTATAGTTGCTCGTATATCACCAGTATAGTCTGCTAGGGTATCACAGGTGCTGTGTATCACCAGGCTGCTAGTGTTATCACCAGGTCTGCTAGGTTATCACCAGTATAGTCTGCTAGTGGTTATCACCAGTATAGTCTGCTAGTAGTTATCACCAGTATAGTCTGCAGTGCGTTATACCAGTATAGTCTGCTAGGGTTATCACAGTATAGTCTGTAGTGTTATCACCAGTATAGTATGCTAGTGTCATCACCAGTTATAGATGTCTGCTAGGGTTATCACCAGTATAGTGCTGATACCAGTATAGTAGTTTATCACCAGTATAGTCTGCTAGGGTTATCACCAGTATAGTCTGCTAGTGTATCACCAGTATAGTCTGCTTAGTGTTATCACCAGGAGTGCTGCTAGTGTTCACAAGTATAGTCTGCTAGGGTTATCACCAGTATAGTCTGCTAGTGTTATCACCAGTATAGTCTGCTAGTGTTATCACCAGTATAGTCTGCTAGGGTTCTCAACCAGTTAGTCTGCTAGTGTTATGCACCAGTATAGTCTGCTAGTGTTATCACCAGTGTCTGCTAGTTATCACCAGTATAGTCTGCTAGTGTTATCACCAGTATAGTACTGCTAGGGTTATCACCAGTATAGCTGCTAGTGTTATCACCAGTATAGTCTGCTAGTGTGTCACCAGTAAGTTGCTAGGGTTATCACCAGTATAGTCGCTAGGTGTTATCACCAGTATAGTCTGCTAGTGTTTCACCATATAGTGCTAGCTGGTTACACCAGTATAGTTGCCTAGTGTTATCACCAGTTAGTCTGCTAGTGTTATACCAGTATAGCTCTGCTAGTGTTGATCACCAGTATAGTCTGCTATGTTGATCACCAGTATAGGTCTGCTAGGGTTATCACACGTATAGTCTGCTAGTGTTATCACAGTATAGTCTGCTAGGTTATCACAGTATAGTCTGCTAGTGGATCACCAGATATGGTGCTAGTGTTATCACCAGTATAGTATGCTAGGTATCACCGTATAGTCTGCTAGGTTATCACCAGTATAGTCTGATAGGGTTTCACTTGCTGAGTTATCAGCTGCGTTATACAGCGTAGTGTTACACCAGTATAGTCTATGTATGATACTAACCTGAGTGAAGCATCGGACCAGACAGGTTTGATGTATGATTATGATACTAACCTGAGTGAAGCATCGGACCAGACAGGTTTGATGTGTGATTATGATACTAACCTGAGTGAAGCATCGGACCAGACAGGTTTGATGTATGATACTAACCTGAGTGAAGCATCGGACCAGACAGGTTTGATGTATGATTATGATACTAACCTGAGTGAAGCATCGGACCAGATAGGTTTGATGTATGATACTAACCTGAGTGAAGCATCGGACCAGACAGGTTTGAGGTATGATTATGATACTAACCTGAGTGAAGCATCGGACCAGACAGGTTTGATGTGTGATTATGATACTAACCGTGAGTGAAGCATCGGACCAGACAGGTTTGATGTATGATACTAACCGTGAGTGAAGCACTGAACCAGACAGGTTTGATGTATGATTCTGATACTAACCTGAGGAAGCATCGGGACCAGACAGGTTAGATGTGGATTTATGATACTAACTTGCGTGAAGCATCGGACCAGAAGGTTTGATGTCTGATACTACCCTGAGTGACAGCATCGGACCAGACAGGTTTGATGTATGGATTATGAGCTTAACCGTGAGTGAAGCATCGGACCAGACAGGTTTGATGTGTTATTATTGATACTAACCTGAGTGAAGCATCGGAACCAGACAGGTTTAGATGTATGATACTAACCTGAGATGAAGCATCGGACCAGACAGGTTTGATGTCTCGATACTAACCTGATGTGAAGCATCGGACCAGACAGGTTTAGATGTATGATTCATGATACCTAACCTGAGTGAAGCAGGTCGGACCAGACCGGTTTGATGTGTGATTATGATACTAACCTGAGTGAAGCCATCGGACCAGGACAGGTTTTATGTATCTTACTGATACTAACCTGAGTGAAGCATCGGACAGAGACAGGTTTGATGTTATATGATACTAACCTGAATGAAGCATCGGACCAGACAGGTTTGATGTGTGATTATGATACTAACCTGAGTGAAGCATCGGACCAGACAGGTTTGATGTATGATTATGATACTAACCTGAGTGAAGCATCGGACCAGACAGGTTTGATGTATGATGTATGATACTAACCTGAGTGAAGCATCGGACCAGACAGGTTTGATGTATGATTATGATACTAACCTGAGTGAAGCATCAGACCAGACAGGTTAGATGTATGATGTATGATACTAACCTGAGTGAAGCATCGGACCAGACAGGTTTGATGTATGATGTATGATACTAACCTGAGTGAAGCATCGGACCAGACAGGTTTGATGTATGATACTAACCTGAGTGAAGCATCGGACCAGACAGGTTTGATGTGTGATTATGATACTAACCTGAGTGAAGCATCGGACCAGACAGGTTTGATGTGTGATACTAACCTGAGTGAAGCATCGGACCAGACAGGTTTGATGTATGATACTAACCTGAGTGAAGCATCGGACCAGGCAGGTTTGATGTGTGATACTAACCTGAGTGAAGCATCGGACCAGACAGGTTTGATGTGTGATTATGATACTAACCTGAGTGAAGCATCGGACCAGACAGGTTTGATGTGTGATACTAACCTGAGTGAAGCATCGGACCAGACAGGTTTGATGTATGATACTAAGCTGAGTGAAGCATCGGACCAGACAGGTTTGATGTATGATTATGATACTAACCGTGAGTGAAGCATCGGACCAGGCAGGTTTGATGTGTGATTATGATACTAACCTGAGTGAAGCATCGGACCAGACAGGTTTGATGTATGATACTAACCTGAGTGAAGCATCGGACCAGACAGGTTAGATGTGTGATTATGATACTAACCTGAGTGAAGCATCGGACCAGACAGGTTTGATGTGTGATTATGATACTAACCTGAGTGAAGCATCGGACCAGACAGGTTTTATGTATGATTATGATACTAACCTGAGTGAAGCATCGGACCAGACAGGTTTGATGTATGATTATGATACTAACCTGAGTGAAGCATCGGACCAGACAGGTTTGATGTATGATTATGATACTAACCTGAGTGAAGCATCGGACCAGACAGGTTTGATGTATGATGTATGATACTAACCTGAGTGAAGCATCGGACCAGACAGGTTTGATGTATGATTATGATACTAACCTGAGTGAAGCATCAGACCAGACAGGTTAGATGTATGATTATGATACTAACCTGAGTGAAGCATCGGACCAGACAGGTTTGATGTATGATGTATGATACTAACCTGAGTGAAGCATCGGACCAGACAGGTTTGATGTATGATACTAACCTGAGTGAAGCATCGGACCAGACAGGTTTGATGTGTGATTATGATACTAACCTGAGTGAAGCATCGGACCAGACAGGTTTGATGTGTGATACTAACCTGAGTGAAGCATCGGACCAGACAGGTTTGATGTATGATACTAACCTGAGTGAAGCATCGGACCAGGCAGGTTTGATGTGTGATACTAACCTGAGTGAAGCATCGGACCAGACAGGTTTGATGTGTGATACTAACCTGAGTGAAGCATCGGACCAGACAGGTTTGATGTGTGATTATGATACTAACCTGAGTGAAGCATCGGACCAGACAGGTTTGATGTATGATACTAACCTGAGTGAAGCGTCGGACCAGACAGGTTTGATGTATGATACTAACCTGAGTGAAGCATCGGACCAGACAGGTTTGATGTATGATTATGATACTAACCTGAGTGAAGCATCGGACCAGACAGGTTTGATGTATGATACTAACCTGAGTGAAGCATCGGACCAGACAGGTTTGATGTATGATACTAACCTGAGTGAAGCATCGGACCAGACAGGTTTGATGTGTGATACTAACCTGAGTGAAGCATCGGACCAGACAGGTTTGATGTGTGATACTAACCTGAGTGAAGCATCGGACCAGACAGGTTTGATGTATGATACTAACCTGAGTGACGCGTCGGACCAGACAGGTTTGATGTGTGATACTAACCTGAGTGAAGCATCGGACCAGACAGGTTTGATGTGTGATTATGATACTAACCTGAGTGAAGCGTCGGACCAGGCAGGTTTTCCCAACACCAGCATTTCCTATTAGTACAATTTTGAACAGGTAGTCATAATCTTCCATGCTCATCCTAAACTGTTGGTGAAAAGAGAGAAAGATAGAAAGAAAGGGTGGGGGAGAGAGAGAGAGAGAGAGAGAGAGAGAGAGAGAGAGAGAGAGAGAGAGAGAGAGAGAGAAAGGGTGGGAGAGAGAGAGAGAGAGAGAGAGAGAGAGAGAAAGGGTGGGAGAGAGAGAGAGAGAGAGAGAGAGAGAAAGGGTGGGAGAGAGAGAGAGAGAGAGAGAGAGAGAGAGAGAGAGAAAGAGAGAGAGAGAGTGTGGGAGAGAGAGAGAGAGAGAGAGAGAGAAAGGGTGGGGGAGAGTGTGAGAGAGAGAGAGAAAGGGTGGGGGAGAGTGTGAGAGAGAGAGAGAAAGGGTGGGGGAGAGTGAGAAAGTGTGAGAGAGAGAGAGAAAGGGTGGGGGAGAGAGTGAGAAAGAGAGCGAGAGAGAGAGAAAGGGTGGGGGAGAGTGAGAAAGAGAGAGAGAGAAAGGGTGGGGGAGTGAGAGAGAGAGAAAGGGTGGGAGAGAGAGAGAGAGAGAGACAGTGAGAAAGAAAGGGTGGGGGAGAGAGAGTGAGAAAGGAAGAGAGAGAAATCAATGGATTGAATAACAGAATATTCTAGGTCAGGGGTGTCAAACTCATTCCACGGAGGGCCTAGTGTCTGCAGGTTTTTGGTTTTTCCTTTCAATAAAGCCCTAGACAACCAGGTGTGGGGAGTTCCTAACTAATTAGTGATGTTAATTCATCAATCAAGTACAAGGGAGGAGCGAAAACCCGCAGACACTCGGCCCCCCGTGGAATGAGTTTGACACCTGTGTTCTAGGTCATTCTGCAGAGGTAAACAACAACATGTGTGGACGACCGAATACAAATACTGACCTTGCATAAAAAATAATTCTTTATAAACCTCCTGTATAATGCACTGTTTGGCTACTCTGCCTCTTCCTAACGTTTCCTTGAGCATAGTTAAGATAACGCCACCAATATTTTGCATAGCATAAGTGCACAATACGGAATTTAAGTTAAGGTCTATTCCCCCCAAAAAAGAGGTGTTGAATAGTTCTGCATTTCATCAACAGCGGCAATAGCTGCTCTTGAAGCTTTTGGAGATTCTACAAGTGAAAGAAAACAACTGTTGACATTTAACCAGCATCTGACAGTAAGTGTTTAGTTCTAAATGCTGCCTTTTATGCATCACATCAAAAGAGCCATTGTGTTTCCCTGAAGCACATTCAGTGTTTTTTTCCTCTTGAAGGATCCAAGATGTTGCTATGGCAGGGCCTAGTGTGCATGTGTTTTTATGGACTGGTTGCCAGGGGCTAATGGTGTGATGCTGGGAAGACTGCAAGGAGAAGTCCGCACACACAGGGAGAGGGAGAGAGAGAGAGAGAGAGAGAGAGAGAGAGAGAGAGAGAGAGAGAGAGAGAGAGAGAGAGAGAGAACAATCCAAGCTAACACTAGTTACTAGTTAGCCACTAGTTACTATCAAATTACAGCCTCGTGACATATGCATTGGAAATAGTACGCTATATTTTATCATAATACTGTAATAGCTAGTTATGTATTAAATATCATACAGTGGTTTCTGCTTTGCAGTAGGCCTATCATGTGGCATGCAAACCTGGAAAGGAAAAGAGAAATTGCACGATGCGGCTAGATTTAAGTGATAGCCTATCTACTTTCACGGGTTTCAACTGCAATCTCACTAACGTTAGCAAGTTACTGATACCAAACAAAATGTATTGGCCGTCCATGACCGAAAGAGCCCTGGCGAAGGCCCCCAGTCCCCCACCCAATTCACAATTACATGAAAAAAAGATTTCCTATTTTCATTGTTCTATTCTACCTGCCTATAACATTTCGATATTACTAACATTTGATTACAAAAACAATCCAATCAGTATTCGGTAAAACAAAGGCCAACGGCTATTATTTCTCTTAGAATAACAAGACTATAATATTTTGCAGGGAGGGTATGCATCAGTGGCTAGCTGCAGCATATGTTAACTGTCTGGGTGCATTGATTTAGCTACCTAGCTAGCTGGTCAGCAACCTCTCTTGTTTAGCGTATCAACATATCGCTCACCTAAACGAAAAAAAATAAATCAGCTTTTGTAGTTGTTATCTAGTAGCTACAAACTAAGATCTCATCTCAAAAAGCAAACAAGCTAGCTAATTACGTAGCAAGCGATGGTTTCCCCTCCCAGAAAACAGCTAACGTACGTCAGCTAGCTTTTAGCTAGGTACCTAGCTAGCTCGGTCGCTAGCAAAGATGCTTATTATGGCAATTGGCTAGCTAAATAATCGTGCCATTTAAAATACTAACTACACTTACCAAAAACGTGGGGATATTCCCCGACTTCAACGTATTTCAATATGCATTCAGTCTGCTCAGCGAAATCGGCAACAGGGCTTGTTCACCAACAGTGTTGATCACTCAGCCTCAGCAACAGCAGCAGGGTTTCCAGTAGTTACCACAGCCACAAATTCAAAATGGGTAATATCATAAAAATTTATGACAACAAAAATGTGCTTAATTTAAGGTTAGGGTTAAGCATAAGGTTAGATTTAAAATCACATTTTATGAAGACATTTTTTTTTTTTTATATTGCATGAACAGTAGTCTCTCTTGGCTACTACGGTGTGGTATTGGGTCGTTACAGTATGCACTGTTTATTTCGTATTTGTTTCCTGACCCGCCATTGAACTAATACACAAAGTACAGTAGGGATATGATGATGATGATGATGATGATGATGTAGTGGTAGAGAGTCATCAACCAGGGTTATTTCTACATTATTACAGAATGAACACTGCTGTTCATTGATTATTTATTTTTCCATTAGTATCTATCGATTTATCCTGCTACTGGTCACTATTACTCCCCCACACTCACCCTCCTACTGTTTATTATCTATCCTGTTGCCTAGTGAATTTACCCCTACCTCTATGTACATATCTACCTCAATGACATTTACATTTTTAGTAATTTCGAAAACACTCTTATCCAGAGCGACTTATGCATTCATCTTAAGATAGCTACAGTAGGTGAGACAACCACATATCACAGGCATAGTAATTACATTTTTCCTTAATAATGTAGCTATCAGCAAGGTCTGAGCTATTAAAGTCAAGTTTAAGTGTTAGTTCACAAGGTGGGGGGGGGGGGGGGGGGGGGATACTGTGGGATTATTTAAGATACCCCTTAAAGAGGTAGGATTTCAGATGTTTTCAAAAGATGGGCTAGGACTCTGCTGTCCTAGCTTCAGGGGGAAGCTGGTTCCACCATGGGAGTGCCAGGACAGAGAAGAGCTTGAACTGGGCTGAGCGAGAGCAGCCCCCCCCCCCCCCCTCCCCTAAGGGTGCGAAGGCCATGGGAAGGTTGAACAACAGGCGAGCTGCAGTGTTGCAGGAGTTTGATGGCACTAGCAGGGAGCCTAGCCAACAGCGAATTGCAGTAGTCCAAACGGGAGATGACAAGCGCCACTTCCTGTGTGAGGTAGGGTCGTACTCTACGGATGTTGTAGAGCATGCACCTGCAGGAGTGAGTCACTGCTTTGATGTTTATAGAGGACAACAGGGTGTTGAACATGGTCATGCCAATGTTCTTTGCACTATGGGAGGGGGACACCATGGAGTTGTCAACCGTGATGGAGAGGTCTTGGAGCGGGCAGGCCTTCCCCGGGAGGAAGAGCATTTCTATCTTGTCGAGGTTGAGCTTGAGGTGGTGGGCCGACATCCCATCTGAGATATCTGCCAGGCATGCAGAGATGTATGTCGCCACTTAGGTGTCAGAAGGGGGAAGGAGAAAAGTACAGTGCATTCAGAAAGTATTCAGACCACTTCACTTTTTCAATTTTTTTTAACTTTACAGCCTCCTCGTCTGCCACCACCATGCTTCACCGTAGGGATGCTGCCAGGTTTCCTCAAGACGTGACGCTTGGCATTCAGGCCAAAGAGTTGATTTCATCAGACCAGGGAATCTTGTTTCTTATGGTCTGAGAGTCCTTTAGGTGCCTTTTGGAAATCTCCAAGCGGGCTGTCATGTGCCTTTTACTGAGGAATGGCTTCCATCTGGCCACTCTACCTTGAAGGCCTGATTGGTGGAGTGCTGCAGAGATGGTTGTCCTTCTGGAAGGTTCTCCCATCTCCACAGAGGAACTCTGGAGCTCTGTCAGAGTGACTACTGGGTTCTTGGTCACCTCCCTGACCAAGGCCCTTCACCCCAGATTGCTCCGTTTGGCCGGGCGACCAGCGCTAGGAAGAGTCTTGGTGGTGCCAAACTTCTTCCATTTAAGAATGATGGAGGCCACTGTGTATTTGGGGACCTTCAATGCTGCAGACATTTTTGGTACCCTTCCCCAGATCTGTGCCTTGACACAATCCTGTCTCCACGCTCTACAAACAATTCCTTTGACCTTGTGGCTTGGTTTTTGCTCTGACATGCACTGTCAACTTTTGGACATTATATAGACAGGTGATAGCCTTTCCAAATCATGTCCAATCAATTGAATTTACCACAGGTGGACTCCAATCAAGTTGTAGAAACATCTCAAGGATGATCAATGGAAACAGGATGCACCTGAGCTCAATTTTGAGTCTCATAGCAAAGGGTCTGAATACTTATGTAAATAAGGTATTTCTGTTTTTTATTGAATTCATTTTAGAATAAGGTTGTAACGTAACAAAATGTGGAAAAAGGGGAAGGGGTCTGAATACTTTCCCAATGCACTGTATCTACCTCAGTGCTAAAAAAAAAAAAATAATATTGCAAAATATTCCCAACCATCAACTAGTTCAAGTTTTATTTCTCACATGCACAAGTACAAATGTTTAACTTGCAAGCGCTACCCAACAGTGCAGTCCTATAAGAAATAGGACAAGAAGCTATATACAGTGTCAGGGCCAATTGAAATGTAGTCAACTTTAGAGAGTTGGGGCAAAATTATTGAATTAATAAAATGTGTTTATCTTTGATGAAAATAAACCATGCAAATATGGTTGCCTATAATAAAAGGAATTTTGTGAACTGAAAAAGAGAAGAATCAGATTTTTGTGCGGAACCATCTGTTTGGTTCCTTGACGGAGTGGTTTCACGGTTACACTGAACGGCTAAATAATATGCCCTTGGTTTCCTCTGTGAGGTGAAGCGCTAACAGGCTAGTCAATAAAGTCAGTTTATAATAATTGTTTGGATCAGTGTATTTTCCCGACATGGGGCTCCCAGATGAGGCGAAGGCCCTTCCACCTCCAGGAATAATCAACCGAAACTCGGTCTGGCTCGGTGTTATCGGCTGGTGCTCTGCGATGCTACAGAATGCCATCAACCGCAGGCCGCCCATGAAATCAGGTAGGGATGGCTAGCTCACTTTAGCATGAGTCGCCTAGCGCTAGCCGCTAAACAAGAGTACCGTAACTAACTGTTAGCTAACTAGTTTGATCTCAACCGAGAGCCAGGTCAAGTCATTTTAATGTCATAGGCTATATAATAGCTAGCTGTTTTAATTATCAAACAAACGTAACGATTTAACGTTAGTCAGCTAGCTAACACCGCTGGCTACAAACACATACTGTGACTGGTAGTTAGCTTGACAGCTGATTACAAACATCAGAACACTGCTTGCCAGCTTATATTCTTAACAAAAATTCACTGTCTTCTGTAAATGTAATGTTCAAGAAGGTAACGTTACATTATAATACACTGAATGATAGAAAATATATTTTCTAGTCTGCAATAATAACTGGGATCGATTGGTCTATGAAATGTGGCCATTTCAGTTGACTGACAGCATATCAGTCATGGTGTTTGGTATAATTTTGTTAAAGGTTCCAAAAGGAATCTGTTATAAAAAAAACTTCACGTAAATAACAAGGTTACCAACAAACAACACATACAAAAGTTGTATAACGGCAGAATAAGATACCGGGTAGGGAGTGGTCTATTTAAAAATGTTTCACTCCCCATGTTTATTCCCGAAAAATGTCCTCACTCTGGTAGCCTATCGACAAACATTTAATAAAAAGCTACATGGTGAGTTGCTACACTGTTCTGCAGCTAGTTAGCTAGGTGAATTGATCATGTTATTTTTTTATGCGTTGTTTGTTGACAACCTTGTACTTTACCAAGTTTTTGGAACAGATTTCTGTTGGAACGTTCCACAAATTATACCCATCCTCAGTCATGTCAGGATGTCTTATAGCGTCGATGTAACCATCAACAAATTAAAATAGGCTTTATAGGTATTTTAATCATATAGAAATGACACTTTACCAGGCTGATCTAGGCTAACACTAGCTACAGATTGTAACACCAGAATGGGATTTAACCCCCCCCCCCCCCAAATTGATACCTATTACACTGGAAGTTACAGGTCTGCCAATTTAAAAATAAATAAAAACGTCAGGGATTTTTTTTCAACTACCCAGGAATTGGCAATACTATCTATGTTCTCGATTTGTGGGAACTGCAGTCTCATAAAATGACTGTGTACAGTTGCAGGGGGTCCAGTTTGAATTGAGAAAAATCTCTGTTATTAAAATGTTTTTTTGCGCCATGAATTAATCCAACAATGTGTACGCTGCTGCCTTGTCTATTTCAAATATTCTCTCATTGATCGAGACCGGTGAGTGTCATCATGATATGCGGACAGGGTGGACCCGCCTGTATCGATCAACCCACCTGTATTTGTCATTGTCTTTGCAGGTGTTCACCGGCAAGCCTTGCTGGCATCCATTGGTTGGTTCATTGGTTACCATGTCACCAAACACGAGAACTACACATACGCTAGACTGGACCGAGACATGAACGAATACGTACGGCTCCACCCAGAGAACTTTTCAGACAAAGGTAAATGGACTGATGTTCACATAGAAAGACATGAATCCCTCTGTGTTCAAGTCAATCACTAGGCTAGATTCTAGCAACAACACCCCCATAGCTTCATAATGTTCTCATGGACCATCAGATAAATTACACAGGCCTGTTTCTTCTAGTCACAAACCAGGCTCTAGCTGTGACCGCAAAGAAATACCATTCCTACCATCCTGCACCAAATGTTACGTCATTGGCACATTTTGATATTGATTTCTTACATTTTATATGGCATTGACATACACAGAGCAATCAACCCAGCTTGTTTCACAAAACTCGGGCAACTAACTGATATGTACATATGTCAGTCATTTTTATTCAATATTTAATCAAGTGTTTTTGTGTGTGTTAATCTCCACAGAGAAGAAGACATTTGCTGAGATTGTGGAGCCTTTTCACCCAATTCGCTGAGTGTAGGAGGCTGGCTGAAGGAGAACAGAATACCACCTGTCTATGTAGTCCCTAGTTGGTGTTAATGCGATCACCCATTACATTATGTAAAATCCTAAAGAGTCTTGTATATAATAAAATAAATCCTACTCAAATAATGTGCTCTTGTTTACACAGAATATTATTCCTCTCCAATAAAGTGTTGTCATTATGTTTCAGATAATAGGTCGTATTATCGCCTGTTGTTCATGGATATAGAATAGCATAATTCAATGTGACAGTTGCCTTGGATGCCCAGGCTTCGATCACCAAGTCGAGCTGAAAGCTTGTGACAGGTTGCAGGCCTGGGCAGTTCCAGTCCTCAGGGGGGCCTGATTGGTGTCACACTTCCTCCCCCCCCCCCCTCCCCCCAGTAAACATGTAGCTGATTTAAACTAATTGCATCTAACTGAAGATCATGAGGACACAATTCTGAGCTATTTACAATTCACACACAAATATTATCTGCTATGTTAGTCTTGATGAATACATAATGGGGAAGTATATCAGCTAACAAACGTAGCTGCTGTATGTGTTCTTTTACTCTAATCACTAAAGTGTCTTGGACATTTCAAAAACAACAAAGACATGCAGAAGTCAGTTTCGACAAAAGCACCTTTTTAATTCAATTTTACACATGACATGGTGTTATTGACAGTATATGTAAACAGCTTGACAGTTGTAAATCTTAGTTATGTTCAAGCCCCCAAAAATGTATTGCTTGTTATGTCGATGGGGTTAACCTGAGTCTTCTTATTCTAATTCATTATTCCGATGATGTCCATGTACTTGGTCGTGACGCCCTGGGACTTCTTGGTGAGGTTTCCCATGACAGAGAACAGTCCCCTGAGGTGGAAGTGGAACAGGGCCTCGGGGTCAGCCTCCAGCATGGGCTCCAGGGTCTTATTCTGGGCCAGGTAGGTCTGGGTCTTGCGGTCGTCCAGCGTGATCAGACCACTCTCCACTGTGTTCCTGACAGCCTTCAGCATCAGGTAGTAGTCATAGAGGTCTTTACAGGAGCTTCCGGTTGCAGAGTGACAGTCCTGGAAACAGTCTTCATCTTCGTCTGACTCCACATCTCTGAGTAGGCTGGGGAGGAGGACAGTCTGTTCCATGTTGAGAACTGTAGCGCTGTAGCGCCTCAGAGCCAGGAGCAGGCAAGCCCGGTTCAGCTTGGTGTTGGTCTCGGCAGACTGCATGGCAGAGGTTCCAGGTGGATGGACGGTTCTGGCAGAGATGGCTTTTTCCTGGGTGGGGATGGGGCTGGAAGCCTGAATGCAGTGCAAGGAGCTGAGGGGGAGTATTGGGGCTTTATAGGCTACGATAAGCCTACCTGAGGTGGGCCGGGCTGGTAGACTGTAGTTATGCAATAGGATGGGGTAATCCTATGAGGGACATTGTAACTAATGTTGAACCATGACCAATAGGTCAACTGCAGTTATGCAATAGGATGGGGTGATCCTATGAGGGACATGGTTCAACATTACAGTTACAATGACTAAGTCATTGTTTGCTTTTCACAAGCTTTATTTTAGGGCTGACCCCATTTAGTTGACTGGTTGATGGGCTGTTAGTCGACAGATTTTTTTTTAAATCGAGCAGTGGCAAATATATATGGTACACAGGACGCCTGTCTCAGTGGACTAATCCATTGCGGAGGTCTGTCTGAGTGGACTAATCCATTGTAGAGGCCTGTCTGAGTGGACTAATCCATTGCGGAGGTCTGTCTGAGTGGACTAATCCATTGCAGAGGCCTGTTTCAGTGGACTAATCCATTGTGGAGGCCTGTCTGAGTGGACTAATCCATTGTAGACGCCTGTCTCAGTGGACTAATCCATTGTGGAGGCCTGTCTCAGTGGACTAATCCATTGTGGAGGTCTGTCTCAGTGGACTAATCCATTGTGGAGGCCTGTCTCAGTGGACTAATCCATTGTGGAGGGCTGTCTGTGTAACAGTATAACTTTCGTCCGTCCCCTCGCCCCTACCCGGGCTCGAACCAGGGACCCTCTGCACACATCGACAACAGTCACCCACGAAGCATCGTTACCCATCGCGCCACAAAAGCCGCGTCACTCGCTCTGAGACCTGAAGTAGTTGTTCCCCTTGCTCAGCAAGGGCCGCGGCTTTTATGGCGCGATGGGTAACGATGCTTCGTGGGTGTCAGTTGTCGATGTGTGCAGAGGGTCCCTGGTTCGAGCCCAGGTAGGGGCGAGGAGAGGGACGGAAGCAATACTGTTACACCTGGGTGGACTAATCCATTGTGGAGGCCACAGGGGTGACACACCAGTATCACCAGTAGTACATTTACCATAATTTCTAATCAACAATGTTTGTTTGGTTACTTATTCTGTTAATGCATTCAATGTATTATTATTACAGTCTTGTCGTTGTAGATGTGGGCACCTTGTTTGCAGAGCGCACAACCTAGGCTACATTTGTGAGAAAACACATTTTTGGTTTATTTCATTCCATTTACAAGTTGTTCATTTATTTATTGCACCTGATTACTCATAGAAGTACAGTTAGGTTCCTCAAAGGCGGTACCGAGTCAGTGTGCGGGGGAACAGGTTAGTCCAGGTCATTTGTACATGTTGGTTTACTTCTTATCCCTTGTGCAACTACAGCTGTGTCTGTCTGTTGCGAGCTAACTGGCGTGGGAAACGATGAGGGGCCCAGAATATTTTATACAATGTTACAAGTTTGATAGCACAAGCAGGCTGGATCAAGTTAATAGTTGATACAATGTTTCAGGTTCCTTGCAGACAGACTGTGCGTAGCCAATGTGATTTATGGGATATACATTTTTATCAGGATATTTCTACCTGCGTGGGTTGCAATGTTTTTACTTGTTGGCTTTATGTAGGCTATATTTACATATTGGCAATGGCAATAGAAGTTACTTTTAGATTTGTATCATTTTAATTTAGACATTTTGAGGTATGAAGACTTTATTATAAATTAAATTACAGCTGTTCCACAAAAATGTGCACATGAAAATCATAACTGGCATACAGATCAGTAGAAATGGTACATTAACTTCTACTTGTAGGCACCATAACATCAGAATCTGCTAAGGCAGCAGCAGCTGGAGAAGGCTGGTCCAGAACAGGTTTGTGTTTCTTCTTCTGGTTAGGCTATATTGATCTCTGGCTCCCGCTTTAGTAATTTGTGAGCCTTCATTTTTAATGGCCGTGCTTAAAGCATCAGACAAGCTCAGTAACCCTACATCAAACATAGTGTGTTTCTTCTTCTGGTTAGGCTATATTGATCTCTGGCTCCCACTTTAGTAATTTGTGAGCCTTCATTTTTAATGGCCGTGCTTAAAGCATCAGACAAGCTCAGTAGCCCTACATCAAACATAGTGTGTTTCTTCTTCTGGTTAGGCTATATTGATCTCTGGCTCCCGCTTTAGTAATTTGTGAGCCTTCATTTTTAATGGCCGTGCTTAAAGCATCAGACAAGCTCAGTAACCCTACATCAAACATAGTGTGTCTATATATGGAAAAGTATACGTTTAAAAAATGTAGACCAATTTTGACCAGGAAAAGATTACTCTTGGTCGACCAATATTTGTTTTGTTTTTGTCAGGGACAGCCCTACTTTCTTTTGTTTGGCAGTGGTCCATGGACAGTGCAACACGCTGACTGTGGATGAAGAAATCTTTTTGCCCATTGCAGCACCGGTTATCTCAAGTTATGTGTGCATAATATCACCTTTGTTTTTCTTCGTTGAGGCTGTGGTTAAAACCATGTGACGTCTCAAATCACCCCATATGCTCTGGCAGTTATGACTTTAATTTGTCATCCAACAGATATAGATTGTTTTCTTTTTGTTTACCTAGTTTATGAAAACATATTTAAAGGGTTTAAGTGGGGGGAAAATGTTTCATTTGAACATATAGTCAAGTGTACCGTACAACCTTCAAAATTACAGTTTGATCAGATATGATAAGAATGTGATACCAGTATTGCAGCACATTTCATACCAACGCCACCTTTGTTTTGATTGTCGGGGTACTAGCATACAGATGTACTCAGTCCTTGTCAGGTTAGCTGTCTCAGAACAAAATCCTAAAATTAGACAAGTGAAGGGTGGTAGAGTAGTACATGACCAAGGAACAGGAAGTACACTAGTCACCATGCCCCTATACTTACACTACAAAAGTATGTGGACACCTGCTTGTACAACATCTCATTCCAAAATCATGGGGAATAATATGGAGTTGGTCCCCCCTTTGCTGCTGTAACAGCCTCCACTCTTCTGGGAAGGCTTTCCACTAGAGGAGGACTAGAGAGAGCTGTGGTGACTGAATATTTCTGCGGGGACTTGCTTCCATTCGCTGCAAGAGCAGTAGTGAGGTCGGACACTGACATTTGGCGTTTAGGCCTGGCTTGCAGTCAGCATTCCAATTCAACCCAAAGGAATTCACGCTGAAACATGCTGAAACAGGAAAGGGCCTTCCCCAAATGGTTGCTACAAAATAAGAAGCACAGAATTGTCTAGAATGTCATTGTATACTGTAGCATTAAGATTTCCCTTCGCTGGAACTGAGACCTAGCGCGAACCATGAAAAACAGCTCCAGACCATTATTCCTCCTCCACCAAACTTTACAGTTGGCACTATGCATTCGAGCAGGTAGCGTTCTCCTGGCATCCGCCAAACCATATTCGTCCAATGACGGCAAGCTTTACACCAATCCAGCAGACATTTAGCATTTAGCAGATCTTAGGCTTGTGTGCGTGCGTCTGTTCGGCCATGGAAACCCATTTCAAGAAGCTCCCGACGAACAGTTCTTGTGCTGACATTGCTTCCAGAGGCAGTTTGGAACTCGGCAGTGTTGCAACCGAGGACTGAGGATTTTTACACACTACACGCTTCATCACTCGGCGGTCCCGTTCCGTGAGCTTGTGTGGCCTACCACTTCGTGGCTGAGCCGTTGTTGCTCCTAGATGTTTCCACTTCACAATAACAGCACTTACAGTTGACCAGGGCAGCTCTAGCAGGGCAGAAATTTGATGAACTGACTTGTTAGAAAGGTGGCATCCTATAACAGTGCCACATTGAAAGTCACTGAGGTCTTCAGTACGGGCCATTCTACTGCCAATGTTTGTCTATGGAGATTGCATGACTGTGTGTTCAATCTTATACACCTATCAGCAACGGGTGTGGCTGAAATAGCAGAATCCACTAATTTGAAGGGGAATCCACTAATACTTTTGGCCACGTAGTGTATGTAATACCCTACTCAATCAATTGGATGCAGTCTATCACAGTGCCATCCGTTTTGTCACCAAAGCCCCATATACTACTCACCACTGCGACCTGTACGCTCTCGTTGGCTGGCCCTCGTTTCATACTCGTCGCCAGACCCACTGGCTCCAGGTCATCTACAAGTCTCTGCTAGGTAAAGCCCCGCCTTATCTCAGCTCACTGGTCACCATAGCAGCACCCACTCGCAGCACACGCTCCAGGAGGTATATCTCTCTGGTCACCCCCAAAGCCAATTCCTCCTTTGGCCGCCTCTCCTTCCAGTTCTCTGCTGCCAATGACTGGAACGAACTGCAAAAATCTCTGAAGCTGGAAACACTTATCTCCCTCACTAGCTTTAAGCACCAGCTGTCAGAGCAGCTCACAGATTACTGCACCTGTACATAGCCCATCTATAATTTAGCCCAAACAACTACCTCTTCCCCTACAGTATTTATTTATTTATTTTGCACCCCATTATTTCTATTTCTACTTTGCACATTCTTCCACTGCAAATCTACCATTCCAGTGTTTTACTTGCTATATTGTATTTATTTCGCCACCATGGCCGTTTTTTGCCTTTACCTCCCTTATCTCACCTCATTTGCTCACATTGTATATAGACTTATTTTTCTACTGTATTATTGACTGTATGTTTGTTTATTCCATGTGTAACTCTGTGTTGTTGTATGTGTCGAACTGCTTTGCTTTATCTTGGCCAGGTCGCAATTGTAAATGAGAACTTGTTCTCAACTGGCCTACCAGGTTAAATAAAGGTGAAATAAAATAAAAAAAATAAAAATTTGGGGTGGCAGGGTAGCCTAGTGGTTAGAGCGTAGAGGCGGCAGGGTAGCCTAGTGGTTAGAGCGTAGAGGCGGCAGGGTAGCCTAGTGGTTAGAGCTTAGAGGCGGCAGGGTAGCCTAGTGGTTAGAGTATTGGACTAGTAACCGA
The DNA here is from genome assembly GCF_016432855.1 of Salvelinus namaycush. Lineage (NCBI taxonomy): Eukaryota > Metazoa > Chordata > Actinopteri > Salmoniformes > Salmonidae > Salvelinus > Salvelinus namaycush. The sequence continues at coordinate 1,978,764 of NC_052329.1, forward strand.
AAGGTTGCAAGATCAAATCCCCGAGCTGACAATGTACAAATCTGTCGTTCTGCCCCTGAACAAGGCAGCTTTGAGTAAAGCCAGAGCGTCTATGTATGCAGATGACTCAACACAATACATGTCAGCTACTACAGAGACTGAAATGACTGCAACACTCAACAAAGAGCTGCAGTTAGTTTCAGAGTGGGTGGCAAGAAATAAGTTAGCGCTAAATATGTCCAAAACTAAAAGCATTGTATTTGGGACAAAATATTCACCCTAAACCTCAACTAAATCTTGTAATGAATAATGTGGAAATTGAGCAGGTTGAGGTGACTAAACTGCTTGTAAACTGTCATGGTCAAACATATTGATACAACTGTAGCTAAGATGGGGAGAAGTCTGTCCATAATAAAGCGCTGCTCTGCCTTCTTAACACTATCAACAAGGCAGGTCCTACAGGCCCTAGTTTCTACCTTCTTATCAACAAGGCAGGTCCTACAGGCCCTAGTTTCTACCTTCTTAACAACACTATCAACAAGGCAGGTCCTACAGGCCCTAGTTTCTACCTTCTTAACAACACTATCAACAAGGCAGGTCCTACAGGCCCTAGTTTCTACCTTCTTAACAACAAGGCAGGTCCTACAGGCCCTAGTTTCTACCTTCTTAACAACACTATCAACAAGGCAGATCCTACAGTCCCTAGTTTCTACCTTCTTAACAACACTATTAACAAGGCAGGTCCTACAGGCTCTAGTTTCTACCTTCTTAACAACACTATCAACAAGGCAGGTCCTACAGGCCCTAGTTTCTACCTTCTTAACAACACTATCAACAAGGCAGGTCCTACAGGCCCTAGTTTCTACCTTCTTAACAACACTATCAACAAGGCAGGTCCTACAGGCCCTAGTTTCTACCTTCTTAACAACACTATCAACAAGGCAGGTCCTACAGGCCCTAGTTTCTACCTTCTTAACAACACTATCAACAAGGCAGGTCCTACAGGCCCTAGTTTTGTCACACCTGGACTACTGTTCAGTCGTGTGGTCCGGTGCCACAAAGAGGGACTTATGAAAATTGCATTTGTCTCAGAACAGTGCAGCACGTCTGGCCCTTGGATGTACACAGAGAGCTAACATGTCAATCTCTCCTGGTTCAAAGTGGAGGAGAGATTGACTTTATCACTACTTTTTTTATTTATTATTATATATTTTTTTATTGAATATTCGAAACATACAATATACTTGCAGTGAAGCCGCTCAATAACTACATCATACCAGTCATCCAACAGACTCCCATTCAGAGAGACACACAGAAGCATGCAGGGTCAATGTCCTGCTCAAGGGCATGTTGACCGATCTACCACCAGGCCAAAAAACGTGAACTCGAACCCTCCAAGATCTCCCCACAGTTCCCCAATAGCTGTCCCTCAACCATTCAAGACTCCTCCCACAGTCTAAAAGCACAGGAAGAAAAAATAAAAAATCTCTCACACAGTAACTCCACTCCCACTTGTCTCCAATTCCACATACCAACCCTCAGCTTCTCTCAGCACATCCCATCAATCTCTGCTGGCCACCCTCAGCTTCCCTCAGCCCATCCCATCAATCTCTGCTGGCCACCCTCAGCTTCCCTCAGCACATCCCATCAATCTCTGCTGGCCACCCACTTCGGGTTTCTACGCAACACATATCTTTCAACTATGCTGTGATGTTTAACGTACAATTTCAATCTATCTAATCGAATAGAATCCACAGATTGCAAGTTGAAGATAAATACTTTTACTAAGAGTATTAGTATATTAGTAATTGACTGACCCGGTCTCTCCAGATCTCCTAAGAGTACTATTTCTAGGGTAAGTTTTAGATCAATGCTATGCATTTTCAGCCATTCCTGAACCTGAGACCAGAAACAGGCTACCTGAGGGCAATACCAAAATATATGGTCTATTGATTCTGTATCCTCACAACAGAATCTGCAGAGCTTCGATGATTGAATGCCCCAAATATTCCACATTTTGTTGGTGGCAAGAATTCTATTTAATTATTTTAGCTGAAAAGCACGAAGTCTTGAATCTTGCGTTGTTTTATATATCAACTCATACCAACTCATACCATACCATATATCAACTCGTACCATGGAATTGGTACATCAATTAGTAAATCTCTTCCCAACTATTTTGCAATCTGTATGGCACAGTTGTCAACATCCTGGTCCTCAAATGAAACTGGTATACTTTCGTATTTATGCTATTTCTATTCCTCCACCAGTTTTGGTCCTTTATATTGGGCAGACAGACCAGTTCCCTGCCTCCTCCAGTTTGATCCTTTATATTGGGCAGACAGACCAGTTCCCTGCCTCCTCCAGTTTGGTCCTTTATATTGGGCAGACAGACCAGTTCCCTACCTCCTCCAGTTTGGTCCTTTATATTGGGCAGACAGACCAGTTCCCTACCTCCTCCAGTTTGATCCTTTATATTGGGCAGACAGACCAGTTCCCTGCCTCCTCCAGTTTGATCCTTTATATTGGGCAGACAGACCAGTTCCCTACCTCCTCCAGTTTGATCCTTTATATTGGGCAGACAGACCAGTTCCCTACCTCCTCCAGTTAGATCCTTTATATTGGGCAGACAGACCAGTTCCCTCCCTCCTCCAGTTTAGATCCTTTATATTGGGCAGACAGACCAGTTCCCTGCCTCCTCCAGTTAGATCCTTTATATTGGGCAGACAGACCAGTTCCCTACCTCCTCCAGTTAGATCCTTTATATTGGGCAGACAGACCAGTTCCCTGCCTCCTCCATTTTGATCCTTTATATTGGGCAGACAGACCAGTTCCCTGCCTCCTCCATTTTGATCCTTTATATTGGGCAGACAGACCAGTTCCCTACCTCCTCCAGTTTGATCCTTTATATTGGGCAGACAGACCAGTTCCCTGCCTCCTCCAGTTTGATCCTTTATATTGGGCAGACAGACCAGTTCCCTACCTCCTCCAGTTTGATCCTTTATATTGGGCAGACAGACCAGTTCCCTACCTCCTCCAGTTAGATCCTTTATATTGGGCAGACAGACCAGTTCCCTCCCTCCTCCAGTTTAGATCCTTTATATTGGGCAGACAGACCAGTTCCCTGCCTCCTCCAGTTAGATCCTTTATATTGGGCAGACAGACCAGTTCCCTACCTCCTCCAGTTAGATCCTTTATATTGGGCAGACAGACCAGTTCCCTGCCTCCTCCAGTTAGATCCTTTATATTGGGCAGACAGACCAGTTCCCTGCCTCCTCCATTTTGATCCTTTATATTGGGCAGACAGACCAGTTCCCTACCTCCTCCAGTTAGATCCTTTATATTGGGCAGACAGACCAGTTCCCTGCCTCCTCCATTTTGATCCTTTATATTGGGCAGACAGACCAGTTCCCTGCCTCCTCCATTTTGATCCTTTATATTGGGCATACAGACCAGTTCCCTACCTCCTCCAGTTTGATCCTTTATATTGGGCAGACAGACCAGTTCCCTACCTCCTCCAGTTTGATCCTTTATATTGGGCAGACAGACCAGTTCCCTACCTCCTCCCGCTGCCACCTGCCTCCTCCATTTTTGGGGTAATGCTGTAATCAATTGGTTGTACTCTTGGATTGAGCAGACCTTTCCGTACAATTATGATAACTCCATGAAGGACATAACTCTACCATTCCAATTTACAATATCATTTAAGAACAAAATACCCTTTTCAAACATCTTTCCCATAAATACAGGTATTTTATCAACCAGCACATTTGAGTTCAGCCATAATATTTGTTGTAATATTTGTTCTATCTCTTCAGGGTGATGACATTGAAATTGTAGCTCTGTAATGCTTGTTTGAAAAAGAGAGATACTTTGAAAAAAGTATTATTTTCAATTAATAGAAAATGAGACATGACAATTTGCACAAAGGCAAAAAGGCAATTTTTAAACAATGGATGAGCTTTTCCTATTAATCTACTTGAGAACCATTTAGGGTTCAAATAAAACTTTTGAATGAGTGAAGCTTTTAGAGAGAGGTTTAGTGCTGTTATATGTAATAATCTCAACCCACACAATTCATATTCATTATGTAGATTTTGTCTGGTTTAGCGTCCCAGATAAAGCGAAATATTTTTTGCTCGTATGATTTAAAAAACGAATCATCAGGAGTAGGCAGCACCATCAGTAAGTGAGTAAACTTCTGAGTGCTTTGCATTTTGCTAGTATTTTTGCATCACAACATTGAAGTGTAAGGGGCCTCCAGTTTTTTACATAGACTGGGTCTTTATATTTGCCATCTGGGTCTTGTTTTAATAATAGAGAAATCAGACCTTCCTGCTGAGTACCTGACAGACTACCATTTCTATAGGAGTAGTTAGAACAATCTAACAATGGAGCTTTTAGTATATCAAAAAATACTTGTTATACCTCTATGCCATCAAGCCCTGGGGTTTTTCCAGACTGAAAGGATTTAATAACCTCAAAAAGTTCTTCCTCTGTAATTTGGCCTTCGCATTGGTCTTTCTGTGCATTTGTTAATTTTCAATTTTTTATATTATTTGGAAATAATTCCTTACCATAATCTTTATACAGTGGGAAAGGATGAGACGGAAAAGAGAACATTTGCCTAAAATAATTAGCTTCCTCTTTTAAAATATCCTTCGGAGAATCATAGATGACTCCGTCTTCAGTAACGAGTTTCTGTCAATTCTTTTTTGTTAGCGTTTCTGAATTGGAGATTCAGGAAGAATTTTTCTCCATATTCCATCCAGTTTGCTTCATTTTTGTAATAGATTACATTAGATCGTTCTGGAATAAGTTTCTCAAGTTCTTTTTGTTTTCCCTCTAACTTGTTTTGTATCTCTGTAGTATCGTTTTTATTGCCATCTACCTGTAGTATTAGTTAATGGATTTCCCTTTTTATTCTTGTTTCTTTAGCCAGAAACTACTTTTTTTATTATTGATGAATATTGAATTGAATGACCCCTGAAGGTACATTTAAAGGTATCCCAAACAATAAGGGGATTTGCTTCACCTATTATTATACTGGAAAAAATCCATTATAAATAATTTCGTCTTAGTTAAAAATAAGTTGTCCTCCAGTAAACTTTGATTAAATTTCCAAAATCCCCGTCCACGTGGAAAATTTATAAGCGTTATGTGAATGCCATTTAGATGATGATCCGATAGCATTCTGTCTCCTATGAAAACTTTTTAAACCTTTGATGCAAGAGAGAAAGAGACTAGAAAGTAGTCAAGATGACTCTACAAGTCTCCTCCATGTATATCTCACTAGGTCGGGGATTTTTAGTCTCCAAATATCCACTATTTCTAATGTGTCCATAATATTTTGTGATTTCCTTAAAGGGCACGGTGATGATAGTTTGTAGAGTGATTACCTTTACAGTCCATCGAGGTATTTAACACTGTGTTATAGTCTCCTACCGTAATGATTAGATCATTTGTTGCCTGTAAATTCAATAAATTGGTATAAATGTTTTCGAAGAAGTGTGGATCATCCTGATTTGGACCATATAGATTAATGAGCCAAATCTCTTTTTTTTCCACTTTCATATTCAAAAGGATCCACCTTCCTTGCGAATCGTTCCTGACTATTTGCACATTCAGATCGAAACTTTTTGTTAATTAATATCATCACACTTCATCACTACTTGTTTTTGTAAGAAGTGTTGACAAGCTGAATGCACCGAGCTGCCAGTTTAAACTACTAACACACAGCTCGGACACCCATGCGTACCCCACAAGACATGCCACCAGAGGTCACAATCCCCCAAGTCCAGAACAGACTATGGGAGGCTCACAGTGCTACATAGAGCCATGACTACATGGAACTCTATTCCACATTAAGTAACTGATGCAGCAGTACAATTTAGATTTAAAAAACAGATAAAAATACACCTTATGGAACAGCGGGGACTGTGAAGAGACACACACACACAGGTACAGACATACACACACAATCACCAGCACTCAGACTCTACACATGTATACATTGTAATATTGTTGTATGGTGGTATTATACATTTAGTATTGTAGATATGTAGTGGTGTACTAATGATATATGATGTGCTGTTATATCTGTTGTTTTATATGTAAGTGCCTTAATGTGTTTTGGACCCCAGGAAGTGTAGCTGCTGAGGATCCCTAATAAATACAAATACTGCTCTGTGCACATTGCTGCACCGATAATGTGAAGAAATAGCCTCATAGTTTATCAACATTTTAAGCTAAACATTCTGCTGATCAGCCACATTTTGTAATAAAAAAATAAAATAAGATAAGTTAGTAGTTTTAATTTAGTTTTAAAATAATAGTTGTATTAATTTGGGATCTATCGCTTCCACAGGAGGTTGGTGACACCTTATTTGGGGAGGACGGATTGGTAGTAATGGCTGGAGCGGAATAAGTGGAATGGTATCAAACACCATTATTTGCTTGACAATCACCGCCTGACACATTTTCGTGACCGCCACAGCCCTACCCCTTCCCTAACCCTAGTGTTGGGACAAATATTTTTAAAAAAAAAGTACATTCTGTAAATGAATGCCAGTTAGTTGTTCATCTGCAGTGTAACTTCTCTAACCTGAACAGCTCAAACTCCTAAGTAACACCCTACATTACAATCCAACAGTACCACAGTTGTGTGTCATTTTGTAGTAAAGCAAAAGGACTTCACGGCAGCAAATTTAAAACTGTTGAATAAATGGCATTGCTGTTGGAAGTTGGCACCAATATGGTTCCGTAGGTCCTCTACTGTTGAAGAAATTGTATTTCTGTTGGAAGTTCGAATCAAATCAAAAGCATATCAAACTTTATTTGTCACATGCGCCGAATAAAACAAGTGTAGACCTTACCGTGAAATGCTTACTTACAAGCACCAATATGGTTCCGTAGGTCCTTTACTGTTGAATAAATGGTTATTGCTGTTGGAAGCTGGCACCATGGTTCCGTAGGTCATCTACGAGGCCTTATTCAGTCGTGCTGATAAATGAAACACCAGGATCTAAGCATGTTAGAAATAGACAACTGTAGGGTTAAATATATGTCAACTAAGTACTTAGGAGGTAAGGATTGTAGCAAGTGGAGGAGATATCGTTCAGTATAAGCAAGCATCCAAATGTATGATTCTGGAAGTTTTGTTAGCCATAGACATTATTGAAGACAGGTCGTTTTAAGACGCTATAAAAACTTTATATGGCTCGACGTTTGGATGCCTGCAGTATCATGTTAAAGCTGTTGAACCACTTCCTTTATTTAATCAACAGGAAATCTGTACGTTTATTTAGAATGGTTGTATTGATTAAATTGTTAAGGCAACCCAAAAAAACATGTTTAAAATTTCTTCGGGACGGTAGAGCTAACGTGCGCTAATGTGATTAGCATGAGGTTGTAAGTAACAAGAACATTTCCCAGGACATAGACATATCTGATATGGGCAGAAAGCTTAAATTCTTGTTAATCTAACTGCACTGTCCAATTTACAGTAGCTATTACAGTGAAATAATACCATGCTATTGTTTGAGGAGAGTGCACAATTTTGAACATAAAAAGTTATTAATAAACAAATTAGGCATATTTGGGCAATCTCGATACAAAATTTTGAACAGAAATGCAATGGCTCATTGGATCAGTCTAGAACGTTGCGCATGCATTGCTGTCATCTAGTGGCCAAAATGTATATTGCACCTGGGCTGGAATAATACATTATGGCCTTTCTCTTGCATTTCAAAGATGATGGTACAAAAACAATACAAAAGAACGGTTGGGTTTTCAGAACCCCAAAAGTAGTCTAATGTTGAGATCAGTCCCAACCCACGGGACACGTGTGAATTTAGAATGTACGGTCACTTTCAACATCCAGTCTAAAACAAACTATGGAACATCTTTAGTAACTCAGAAACCTGGATGTTTTCACTTTGTAAAAATGTATTTTTTCTCAAACATTTGCTTACGATTATAAATATCTATAACGTACCATAATTGTTTTGAAAAACAACAATTCCATTCCATTTATTTAGAATAAGAGGATATACAATACATCTATTCAGTTTCTTTAAATATTTTAGCCTGAATACAAATAGGAATGCATAGAATCCTAGTCACCAGCCAGAGAACGCCACTAAAGTTCAATACCCGTCTGTTATGGTATAAGGGCTTGCTTCTGTCAACAGCACTTATACATCCTCTCTTAAAAGACCTCTAAGAACAATATATCACTTGGTGACAAAGTGTGTTTTAAGACCGTTACAGAGGAGGACTAGAGAGAGCTGTGGTGACTGTGAGAGCAAGAGGAGGACGAGAGAGAGCTGTGGTGACTGTGAGAGGAGGAGCAGGAGGAGGAGGACTAGAGAGAGCTGTGGTGACTGTGAGAGGAGGAGGACTAGAGAGAGCTGTGGTGACTGTGAGATGAGGAGGACTAGAGAGAGCTGTGGTGACTGTGAGAGCAAGAGGAGGACTAGAGAGAGCTGTGGTGACTGTGAGATGAGGAGGACTAGAGAGAGCTGTGGTGACAGAGGAGGAGGAAGACTAGAGAGAGCTGTGGTGACTGTGAGAGGAGGAGGATAGAGAGAGCTGTGGTGACTGTGAGATGAGGAGGACTAGAGAGAGCTGTGGTGACTGTCAGATGAGGAGGAAGACTAGAGAGAGCTGTGGTGACTGTGAGAACAGGAGGAAGACTAGAGAGAGCTGTGGTGACTGTGAGAGCACCAGAAGGAGGAAGAGGAGGAAGATGAGGAAAAGGTCTCTCCTCTGCTCCACTCAAGTGATACACACAGAGAGAACATATAGGTTGCATCCCAAATCTCTACACTTGCACTTTCACACTTCCTGTCATTGATCTCAAAGTATTTCATTGGTGTAATCATTGCCTAGAGGGTTTCCACCGTGGTTAAATCTATGATGGGACTTCTGGAGAAGGGTGAAACGACAATCGGCATGTAGAAATAGAGAACATAGAGTAGGCAAGACGGGTCACATGGCCTCATGGCATGGTTCCATTATCCTTACATCAACTCAGTCTTCTTGGTCGATGGAGATTTGGGACTTGGCTCCCTCCCATTCATGTATATTCACCTTCTCATCAAGATGCTCAAGTTGGTCGTTTGTTCTTTTATACATTTTCTCCATATATTATATATTAAACATTCCACTATAATTTCTTTCCGTCCCAGACAATCCTATTCTTTCTCAACAACCTTTCTGCGTTGCATTCTGTAAATTCTGAGTCCATCAAACAGGAAGTGCAACAGGAAGTGACGTCATCATCATTCGGGTGATTTGACCTGCATTTTCTGTCCGTTGACAATGATCTTTAGAACGTTGGTGAGGTCCATCATCTTTCCCAACATCTCCATGATGTCTTGGTGGTCCCTGGCTCCTTCGATAAACTCCTCCAGAGTCAACTCACCTGGAGGTGTGAACAATTCAAACATATATAGAACAAGATACACATTGGCTTCCTAGAGGATAGCAATTAAAACATTAAAAAGCTAACTTAAATTCCACCCCCGCTAGAATACTGATCTGTACTATGGGTAAGATCATCCATTTCAATAAATGTACTTCTCTAAATGTTGATCATTCTTACCTTCGTTATTTATGTCAACCTTCTCATAGATGAGGGTCACAATCTCCTCCGTAGGAGGGTCATAACATCTGGTGATGTCCTGGATAGCCTGAAGTAACCAAAACAGAACAAAGAGCTGAAGTCACAGAGAATATCACTAGAAATAAGTCTTTTTAGACTTTCATGTCATCCTCTGGGTCATCTGTCGTCCTCTGGGTCATCTGTCGTCCTCTGGGTCATCTGTCGTCCTCTGGGTCATCTGTCGTCCTCCGGGGTTCTGTCGTCCTCCGGGGTTCTGTCGTCCTCCGGGGTTCTGTCGTCCTCCGGGGTTCTGTCGTCCTCCGGGGTTCTGTCGTCCTCTGGGGGTTCTGTCGTCCTCTGGGGTTCTGTCGTCCTCCGGGGTTCTGTCGTCCTCCGGGGTTCTGTCGTCCTCCGGGGTTCTGTCGTCCTCCGGGGTTCTGTCGTCCTCCGGGGTTCTGTCGTCCTCCGGGGTTCTGTCGTCCTCTGGGTCATCTGTCGTCCTCTGGGGTTCTGTCGTCCTCTGGGGTTCTGTCGTCCTCCGGGGTTCTGTCGTCCTCCGGGGTTCTGTCGTCCTCCGGGGTTCTGTCGTCCTCCGGGGTTCTGTCGTCCTCCGGGACTCTGTCGTCCTCCGGGGTTCTGTCGTCCTCCGGGGTTCTGTCGTCCTCCGGGGTTCTGTCATCCTCCGGGACTCTGTCGTCCTCCGGGGTTCTATCGTCCTCTGGGGTTCTGTCGTCCTCCGGGGTTCTGTCGTCCTCCGGGGTTCTGTCGTCCTCTGGGGGTTCTGTCGTCCTCCGGGGTTCTGTCGTCCTCCGGGGTTCTGTCGTCCTCCGGGGTTCTGTCGTCCTCCGGGGTTCTGTCGTCCTCCGGGGTTCTGTCGTCCTCCGGGGTTCTGTCGTCCTCCGGGGTTCTGTCGTCCTCCGGGGTTCTGTCGTCCTCCGGGGTTCTGTCGTCCTCCGGGGTTCTGTCGTCCTCCGGGGTTCTGTCATCCTCCGGGACTCTGTCGTCCTCCGGGACTCTGTCGTCCTCTGGGGTTCTGTCGTCCTCTGGGGTTCTGTCGTCCTCCGGGGTTCTGTCGTCCTCCGGGGTTCTGTCGTCCTCCGGGACTCTGTCGTCCTCCGGGGTTCTGTCGTCCTCCGGGGTTCTGTCGTCCTCCGGGGTTCTGTCGTCCTCCGGGGTTCTGTCGTCCTCCAGGGTTCTGTCGTCCTCCGGGACTCTGTCATCCTCCGGGACTCTGTCATCCTCCGGGACTCTGTCATCCTCCGGGGTTCTGTCGTCCTCTGGGGTTCTATCGTCCTCCGGGGTTCTGTCGTCCTCCGGGACTCTGTCATCCTCCGGGACTCTGTCATCCTCCGGGACTCTATCAGTCTCTGGGGTTCTGTCGTCCTCTGGGGTTCTGTCGTCCTCCGGGACTCTGTCGTCCTCCGGGGTTCTGTCGTCCTCTGGGACTGTCGTCCTCTGGGGTTCTGTCGTCCTCTGGGGTTCTGTCGTCCTTTGGGGTTCTGTCGTCCTCTGTGGTTCTGTCGTCCTCCGGGACTCTGTCGTCCTCCGGGGTTCTGTCGTCCTCTGGGGTTCTGTCGTCCTCTGGGGTTCTGTCGTCCTCTGGGACTCTGTCATCCTCTGGGGTTCTGTCGTCCTCTGGGGTTCTGTCGTCCTCTGGGACTCTATCATCCTCTGGGGTTCTGTCGTCCTCCGGGGTTCTGTCGTCCTCCGGGGTTCTGTCGTCCTCTGGGGTTCTGTCATCCTCTGGGACTCTATCATCCTCCGGGGTTCTATCGTCCTCCGGGACTCTGTCGTCCTCCGGGACTCTGTCGTCCTCTGGGACTCTGTCGTCCTCTGGGACTCTATCGTCCTCTGGGACTCTATCGTCCTCTGGGGTTCTGTCGTCCTCTGGGACTCTGTCGTCCTCCGGGGTTCTATCGTCCTCTGGGGTTCTGTCGTCCTCCGGGACTCTATCGTCCTCTGGGGTTCTGTCGTCCTCTGGGACTCTATCGTCCTCTGGGGTTCTGTCGTCCTCTGGGACTCTGTCGTCCTCTGGGGTTCTATCGTCCTCTGGGGTTCTGTCATCCTCTGGGACTCTGTCGTCCTCTGGGGTTCTGTCGTCCTCCGGGGTTCTGTCGTCCTCCGGGGTTCTGTCGTCCTCCGGGGTTCTGTCGTCCTCCGGGGTTCTGTCGTCCTCCGGGGTTCTGTCGTCCTCCGGGGTTCTGTCGTCCTCCGGGACTCTATCGTCCTCCGGGGTTCTATCGTCCTCCGGGGTTCTATCGTCCTCCGGGGTTCTGTCGTCCTCCGGGGTTCTGTCGTCCTCCGGGGTTCTGTCGTCCTCCGGGGTTCTGTCGTCCTCCGGGACTCTGTCGTCCTCCGGGGTTCTGTCGTCCTCCGGGGTTCTGTCGTCCTCCGGGGTTCTGTCGTCCTCCGGGACTCTGTCGTCCTCCGGGGTTCTGTCGTCCTCTGGGGTTCTGTCGTCCTCCGGGGTTCTGTCGTCCTCCGGGGTTCTGTCGTCCTCCGGGGTTCTGTCGTCCTCCGGGGTTCTGTCGTCCTCCGGGGTTCTGTCGTCCTCCGGGGTTCTGTCATCCTCCGGGACTATGTCATCCTCTGGGACTCTATCATCCTCTGGGTTTTCCTGGTACTTTTCAATTGTTTTTAAGTGTAATACAAATTGTTTTACCCAAATATCAATCAATCAGGTCTACCGTGTCTGTGGTATACAACAGCATTTAAACATTATCGCGTCCTTAGTGAGGCCCCACAACACATTGGGGCCTATATTCTCCTGAAGTGTGCACTCATTCGTTACTTCCCACATGTAGTGGGACTTTCCTCCATTGTCCGATTGGTCTACTCTGAGATGTAAAGAGTAAACACCAGGCCCCAGAATATATCCTCAGAGTCCATTGTCCGATTGGTCTACTCTGAGATGTAAAGAGTAAACACCAGGCCCCAGAATATATCCTCAGAGTCCATTGTCCGATTGGTCTACTCTGAGATGTAAAGAGTAAACACCAGGCCCCAGAATATATCCTCAGAGTCCATTGTCCGATTGGTCTACTCTGAGATGTAAAGAGTAAACACCAGGCCCCAGAATATATCCTCAGAGTCCATTGTCCGATTGGTCTGTTTGAAGCTATGAAGCCAATCCACAGTCAGTTACCGTTACGTATTTTTTTATACCACTCTATTTTCTTAGTTCACCGATAAGCCTTTAAAAAAAAACACTCTTATAGGAAATGTTTCCTCTAAACAGGATAAGACATTTTTTTAATGACTGCGTCTTTGTGGTGACTTAAATCGAACATATCTAACAGGATGAATAAGAAACTGAATCCAACTCAGAGTTCTACAGCATCTTTTTCTGCTGTATAATTTCCAGTGTAGCTAGCTAGCAATGCAGCAGATTGATCGACAACATACACTAGTGAGGGATATATTTAGGTTAGGATTAGATTAGCAACCCTTTGTTGATGTGTACCCATCTAGTTGTCGGCTATTTAAACCTTTCTGAGCCCTTCACACTTAATCTCTCTGAAGTCTATTTTCAGTGGAGATATAGAGAGTTTATAATGTTCCTCGAGGCTCTGAGCCTGATAAAGATCCCTGTTATAAAATCACAGCAACTAAATGACATAAATAATAAATAAATATAGAAACCCACCTTGAATATTGTCCCCATTTCATCTTGGTCAATTTTGCCGTTTCCGTCCTGATCGAAAAGTTTGAAGTACCATTTCAGTTTCTGGTTGATTTCTCCTTTCAGCATTAGACTGACTGCTGCTATGTATTCTACGAAGTCTATATATCCATCCTGGAAGAGAGAGAGAGAGAGAGAGAGAGAGATATGATTGTTAGACAACAACAAAAAAGAGAAGAGATAATTACTATAACTTTCTGGTTAACACCCAACACCTAAACGTAATTATAATATCCCAGTAAAGTTGCCTCTCAAGGATGCCTCTCAAAGTTGCCTCTCAAAGTTGCCTCTCAAAGTTGCCTCTCAAAGTTGCCTCTCAAGGATGCCTCTCAAAGTTGCCTCTCAAGGATGCCTCTCAAGGATGCCTCTCAAGGATGCCTCTCAAAGTTGCCTCTCAAAGTTGCCTCTCAAAGTTGCCTCTCAAGGATGCCTCTCAAAGTTGCCTCTCAAGGATGCCTCTCAAGGATGCCTCTCAAGGATGCCTCTCAAGGATGCCTCTCAAAGTTGCCTCTCAAAGTTGCCTCTCAAAGTTGCCTCTCAAGGATGCCTCTCAAGGATGCCTCTCAAGGATGCCTCTCAAAGTTGCCTCTCAAAGTTGCCTCTCAAAGTTGCCTCTCAAGGATGCCTCTCAAGGATGCCTCTCAAAGTTGCCTCTCAAAGTTGCCTCTGAAAGTTGCCTCTCAAAGTTGCCTCTCAAAGTTGCCTCTCAAAGTTGCCTCTCAAGGATGCCTCTCAAAGTTGCCTCTCAAGGATGCTTCTCAAGGATGCCTCTCAAAGTTGCCTCTCAAAGTTGCCTCTCAAAGTTGCCTCTCAAGGATGCCTCTCAAGGATGCCTCTCAAAGTTGCCTCTCAAAGTTGCCTCTCAAAGTTGCCTCTCAAAGTTGACTCTCAAAGTTGCCTCTCAAGGATGCCTCTCAAAGTTGCCTCTCAAGGATGCCTCTCAAGGATGCCTCTCAAAGTTGCCTCTCAAGGATGCCTCTCAAAGTTGCCTCTCAAGGATGCCTCTCAAGGATGCCTCTCAAGGATGCCTCTCAAAGTTGCCTCTCAAAGTTGCCTCTCAAAGTTGCCTCTCAAGGATGCCTCTCAAAGTTGCCTCTGAAAGTTGCCTCTCAAAGTTGCCTCTCAAGGATGCCTCTCAAAGTTGCCTCTCAAGGATGCCTCTCAAGGATGCCTCTCAAGGATGCCTCTCAAAGTTGCCTCTCAAAGTTGCCTCTCAAAGTTGCCTCTCAAGGATGCCTCTCAAAGTTGCCTCTCAAGGATGCCTCTCAAGGATGCCTCTCAAAGTTGCCTCTCAAAGTTGCCTCTCAAGGATGCCTCTCAAGGATGCCTCTCAAAGTTGCCTCTCAAGGATGCCTCTCAAGGATGCCTCTCAAGGATGCCTCTCAAAGTTGCCTCTCAAAGTTGCCTCTCAAAGTTGCCTCTCAAGGATGCCTCTCAAGGATGCCCCTCAAGGATGCCTCTCAAAGTTGCCTCTCAAGGATGCCTCTCAAGGATGCCTCTCAAGGATGCCTCTCAAAGTTGCCTCTCAAGGATGCCTCTCAAGGATGCCTCTCAAGGATGCCTCTCAAGGTTGCCTCTCAAAGTTGCCTCTCAAAGTTGCCTCTCAAAGTTGCCTCTCAAGGATGCCTCTCAAAGTTGCCTCTCAAGGATGCCTCTCAAGGATGCCTCTCAAGGATGCCTCTCAAAGTTGCCTCTCAAAGTTGCCTCTCAAGGATGCCTCTCAAAGTTGCCTCTCAAGGATGCCTCTCAAAGTTGCCTCTCAAGGATGCCTCTCAAAGTTGCCTCTCAAGGAAGCCTCTCAAAGTTGCCTCTCAAGGATGCCTCTCAAAGTTGCCTCTCAAGGATGCCTCTCAAGGATGCCTCTCAAGGATGCCTCTCAAAGTTGCCTCTCAAAGTTGCCTCTCAAAGTTGCCTCTCAAAGTTGCCTCTCAAGGATGCCTCTCAAAGTTGCCTCTCAACGATGCCTCTCAAAGTTGCCTCTGAAAGTTGCCTCTCAAAGTTGCCTCTCAAAGTTGCCTCTCAAGGATGCCTCTCAAAGTTGCCTCTCAAGGATGCCTCTCAAGGATGCCTCTCAAGGATGCCTCTCAAAGTTGCCTCTCAAAGTTGCCTCTCAAAGTTGCCTCTCAAGGATGCCTCTCAAGGATGCCTCTCAAAGTTGCCTCTCAAAGTTGCCTCTCAAAGTTGCCTCTCAAAGTTGCCTCTCAAAGTTGCCTCTCAAGGATGCCTCTCAAAGTTGCCTCTCAAGGATGCCTCTCAAGGATGCCTCTCAAGGATGCCTCTCAAAGTTGCCTCTCAAGGATGCCTCTCAAAGTTGCCTCTCAAGGATGCCTCTCAAGGATGCCTCTCAAGGATGCCTCTCAAAGTTGCCTCTCAAAGTTGCCTCTCAAAGTTGCCTCTCAAGGATGCCTCTCAAAGTTGCCTCTGAAAGTTGCCTCTCAAAGTTGCCTCTCAAAGTTGCCTCTCAAGGATGCCTCTCAAAGTTGCCTCTCAAGGATGCCTCTCAAGGATGCCTCTCAAGGATGCCTCTCAAAGTTGCCTCTCAAAGTTGCCTCTCAAAGTTGCCTCTCAAGGATGCCTCTCAAAGTTGCCTCTCAAGGATGCCTCTCAAAGTTGCCTCTCAAAGTTGCCTCTCAAAGTTGCCTCTCAAGGATGCCTCTCAAAGTTGCCTCTCAAGGATGCTTCTCAAGGATGCCTCTCAAAGTTGCCTCTCAAAGTTGCCTCTCAAAGTTGCCTCTCAAGGATGCCTCTCAAGGATGCCTCTCAAAGTTGCCTCTCAAAGTTGCCTCTCAAAGTTGCCTCTCAAAGTTGCCTCTCAAAGTTGCCTCTCAAAGTTGCCTCTCAAGGATGCCTCTCAAAGTTGCCTCTCAAGGATGCCTCTCAAGGATGCCTCTCAAAGTTGCCTCTCAAGGATGCCTCTCAAAGTTGCCTCTCAAGGATGCCTCTCAAGGATGCCTCTCAAGGATGCCTCTCAAAGTTGCCTCTCAAAGTTGCCTCTCAAAGTTGCCTCTCAAGGATGCCTCTCAAAGTTGCCTCTGAAAGTTGCCTCTCAAAGTTGCCTCTCAAGGATGCCTCTCAAAGTTGCCTCTCAAGGATGCCTCTCAAGGATGCCTCTCAAGGATGCCTCTCAAAGTTGCCTCTCAAAGTTGCCTCTCAAAGTTGCCTCTCAAGGATGCCTCTCAAAGTTGCCTCTCAAGGATGCCTCTCAAGGATGCCTCTCAAAGTTGCCTCTCAAAGTTGCCTCTCAAGGATGCCTCTCAAGGATGCCTCTCAAAGTTGCCTCTCAAGGATGCCTCTCAAGGATGCCTCTCAAAGTTGCCTCTCAAAGTTGCCTCTCAAAGTTGCCTCTCAAGGATGCCTCTCAAGGATGCCCCTCAAGGATGCCTCTCAAAGTTGCCTCTCAAGGATGCCTCTCAAGGATGCCTCTCAAGGATGCCTCTCAAAGTTGCCTCTCAAGGATGCCTCTCAAGGATGCCTCTCAAGGATGCCTCTCAAGGTTGCCTCTCAAAGTTGCCTCTCAAAGTTGCCTCTCAAAGTTGCCTCTCAAGGATGCCTCTCAAAGTTGCCTCTCAAGGATGCCTCTCAAGGATGCCTCTCAAGGATGCCTCTCAAAGTTGCCTCTCAAAGTTGCCTCTCAAGGATGCCTCTCAAAGTTGCCTCTCAAGGATGCCTCTCAAAGTTGCCTCTCAAGGATGCCTCTCAAAGTTGCCTCTCAAGGAAGCCTCTCAAAGTTGCCTCTCAAGGATGCCTCTCAAAGTTGCCTCTCAAGGATGCCTCTCAAGGATGCCTCTCAAGGATGCCTCTCAAAGTTGCCTCTCAAAGTTGCCTCTCAAGGATGCCTCTCAAAGTTGCCTCTCAACGATGCCTCTCAAAGTTGCCTCTGAAAGTTGCCTCTCAAAGTTGCCTCTCAAAGTTGCCTCTCAAGGATGCCTCTCAAAGTTGCCTCTCAAGGATGCCTCTCAAGGATGCCTCTCAAGGATGCCTCTCAAAGTTGCCTCTCAAAGTTGCCTCTCAAAGTTGCCTCTCAAGGATGCCTCTCAAGGATGCCTCTCAAAGTTGCCTCTCAAAGTTGCCTCTCAAAGTTGCCTCTCAAAGTTGCCTCTCAAAGTTGCCTCTCAAGGATGCCTCTCAAAGTTGCCTCTCAAGGATGCCTCTCAAGGATGCCTCTCAAGGATGCCTCTCAAAGTTGCCTCTCAAGGATGCCTTTCAAAGTTGCCTCTCAAGGATGCCTCTCAAGGATGCCTCTCAAGGATGCCTCTCAAGGATGCCTCTCAAGGATGCCTCTCAAGGATGCCTCTCAAAGTTGCCTCTCAAAGATGGTCTATGTCAGATGATGTGAGATGATGATTCATGTCAGGTGGTCTATGTCAGGAATACCCAGAGTGCTGAGGGCCAAATTTCCAACGAGGTTATACATTTGGGTGATGTTTTTTTCTCTCTCCTCGAGTCGCCTCGTTTCACTGCCAAAAAATACAATTAAACCATTTGGTATTCAGTGAAATAACAACACAATGTCATATACAGGTAGCCTAGTCAAATAATTAACGTCCAATCACTTTAACCGTTACTCTCTCGCGGGAATTCCACTAACGGTCCGTATGATAGTCAAAAGTAGCTGCTGTTCATGTTGGTACACGGCAACATCCACCAAGAGGCTCTTGTTGCCTGACAGCTTGAAAGACGTTTTGGACACTACAGTGAAAATGTTAAAGCAAGGCCCCTGAACCCTCGTGTATTTTCTGCACTATCCACTGATATGGGCAGCGACCATGTAACACATTTACAACATACAGAAGTGCGCTGGTTAACAAGGGGCAAAGTATTGACACGTTTTTTTTAAATTGAGAGACGAGCTTAAAGTTTTCTTTACTGACCATCATTTTCACTTGCATGATGACGAGTTTCTCACACAACTGGCCTATCTGGGTGATGTTTTTTCTCGTCTGAATAATCTGAATCTAGGATTACAGGGACTCTCCGCAACTATATTCAATGTGCGGGACAAAATTGAGGCTACGATTTAAGAAGTTGGAGCTCTTCTCTGTCTGCATTAACAAGGACAACACACAGGTCTTTCCATCATTGTATGATTTATTGTGTGTAAATGAACTCAAGTTTACGGACAATGTCAAATGTGATATAGCGAAGCACCTGAGTGAGTTGGGTGCGCAATTACCCAGGTACTTTCCCGAAACGGATGACACAAACAACTGGATTCGTTATCCCTATCATGCCATGCCTCCAGTCCACTTACTGATATCTGAACAAGAGAGCCTTGCATTGAAATTGCAACAAGCGGTTCTGTGAAAATTGAATTTCACAGAAATTCTGGATTGGGCCGCGATCGGAGTATCCTGCCTTGGCAAATCGCTCTGTTAAGACACTGATGCCCTTTGCAACCACGTACCTACAGTTGGAGTTGGAAGTTTACATACACCTCAGCCAAATACATTTAAACTCAGTTTTTCACAATTCCTGACATTTAATCAGAGTACAAATACCCTGTCTTAGGTCCGTTAGGATCACCACTTTATTTTAAGATTGTGAAATGTCAGAATAATAGTAGAGAGAATGATTTATTTCAGCTTTTATTTCTTTCATCACATTCCCAGTGGGTCAGAAGTTTACATACACTCAATTAGTATTTGGTAGCATTGCCTTTAAATTGTTTAACTTGGGTCAATCGCTTCGGGTAGCCTTCCACAAGCTTCCCACAATAAGTTGGGTGAATTTTGGCCCATTCCTCCTGACAGA